>NC_143564.1:110649285-110950892 GCF_054136105.1 Typopeltis vanoorti
AGGATCTTCCTCAGCCATAGCCAAGTTAGCTGGTCTTGGGCGTGGACAGCAGGGTTTTTTCCACCAGTTTATCTGGGTTTTTTCATCCCGCAACCAGGCAAACCTGCCCTGTGAACACACACACGGATCTACAGTCATAAATACTTAACCCCCCCAATGAGGGGGCTTTACTCGCCCCAGAAGGGATGGGGGAGAAAAAGGGAGGAAACTCCATAAGAATAAAATAAATAAATTTGGTAATAAAGTTATGTGACCAAAAATTGATGTGTTTCACTACATTATGACACTCATTCAGCTTTTGTACATCTTCTGAGTTATTCTCTGTTCTCCTGCAAAGCTGTATACACCCTTTTGAAACACCCTATATATTTTAAACATATAAACTAACTTACAAGCAAATCATCTACTATATTCACTTCATTAAAAATTAATTAAAATTAATTGAAAACTATAAAATGCAGACTGTAGATTAGGACTAGCATTTGCAGGAAAGTGGAAATTATTAGATTAAGTTACTACACACACATACACAGTAAAACTAAACACTTGTACATGTAAACATCATATATTAACAATGCATAATCATATATACATCAAACCAGGACAATTAATTGTGCTTTCCTACATAATATAAATGCTTCAAAAGCAGAAATTGCTCATTTAAAACAGAATATTCAAGTTTACACATATTTAATTATATAAAAATACTCTAGAACATTTGTATACATATACTTGGTCTGCACTTCAGCTGAAAACTTCTGATATCTAGAGTAGTGAGTGCCTTTAGAGCCTACTCCAAATGCGAGAACAATATTTATGAAAAACAAAAAATACTTATGACTATGCTGCTAAAGATTACAAGTTATGGTTATTTCAAGAATAGAAATTTCACTTCCACAGATATAGGTATTATCATAAGATTTGTTAAAAAAATGGTTCTTGTTTAGGAGAAATAAGAACTGAATTTTACAACCATTGAGGTTAACAGGATCATGGCCTAGAGACTGGAAGAAGTCAGTTTTCATACCACTACACAAGAAAGGTGATATGAAGGCATGCAAGAATTATAGAACTATTAGTTTGATATCTCATGCAAGCAAAATTTTATTAAAGATCATGCTAAATAGGATTGAGGCCAAAGTTGAGGCAGAGATGCCTGAGGAACAAGCAGGTTTTAGGAAACGTAGGGGCACCAGAGATCAGATCCTTTGCCTTAGACAGATCATAGAAAAATATAAAGAATTCAGACTCCCTATGGTAATGTGTTTCTTAGACTACTCTAAAGCTTTTGACTGTGTTGAGCATGTGAAACTGTGGGAAGTAATGGAAAGAATGGGTTTTCCTCCACACACTATCAGGTTGATAGCCAATTTGTATAATGAGCAAGAAGCCACAGTAAGAACAGGTGTTGGATTAACTGACTGGCTTCAAGTTGGAAAAGGAGTTAGACAAGGATGTTTACTTTCTCCTCACTTGTTTAGTATATATGCAGAGGACATCATGCTTGAAGCATTGGATGAGCTCATGACAGGAATTACGATAGGAGGTAGATTGATCAGTAATCTGAGGTATGATGATGATACAGTACTCCTTTGTAATGACATGGAAGAACTAGGACTAATTCTTGACAAAGTTAACAAGATCAGTAATAACAGAGGACTTCAACTCAATTCTAGCAAGACAAAGATCATGGTTCTCAAAGGAAAAACAAACAGAAGCTCTTGAGAAACAGATGTATCTTAATGGAGAAAGAATTGAGGAAGTCAGCAAGTTTGAGTACCTGGGATCCATTATTAATGTGAAGAATTGCTGTTCAGAAGATGTCAGAAAAAGGTTAGGAATGGCTAAAACAACAGTCAGAGACCTGTCTAAAATCTGGAAGGATGGATCTATCTCCATGGGAACAAAGCTGAGGATTTTGGATGCAGTTGCTTTTCCAACAGCGACTTATGGATGCGAGACTTGGAACCTAAAGAAGTCAGATAAGAAACGGATATCTGCTTTTGAGATGTGGTGTTATAGAAGGCTGTTGAGGATATCATACACTGAAAGGCGTACAAATGAATGGGTGTTAGAAAAGATTAGTAGAACTTTAAGGCTCATTAAGGATATTGACAGAAGAAAATTAAAATATTTTGGACACATAGAAAGGATGGAAGGAGGACTTCTCAGAACAGTAATAGAAGGTAAAGTTCCTGGAAAAAGAAGCAGGGGTAGACCATCAATGAGATGGATGGATGGCGTGTGTGGAGTGACTGATCTTCAGAGAGTTGAGGCTGCCAGAAGGGCAAACAACAGGACTACATGACGAGGTCTAGTGTGGAACATCATCGAGCATCGGAGTGACCATACGGCATCTGTAGATGCCCAGTGAACACAGACAGACGGACAGAGGTTAACATTATCAAACACTTTAGATTGAAACATTTTGATGTCTTAAAATTACTTAAGAATTATTACCCCAGTATAAATCTTTCACCAATTCATTATATCACAGAAATTCAGTTGCATTCATTTCCAGTCTGTCCACCAGAATTGGCACTTAATTTCTCCTTATTTACTCTAAATCTGATAAAACACAGGCAGTAGTTACTCAATACTCTTAAGGTGCATTAGAACTGAACAGATAATGATATACATAATGAGCTCTACATTACGTATATCACTGTATACAAAACATACAAAACGATAGAAGAAAAATCCAAAAAGTGATTAATGCAGTTAAAAATGCTTTAAAAGACAGAAACTAAAGAGCTTATCAAATCAGACCTGAAAAACAAGTCCAATAGCAGCTAATACAACCATGAAAGGTGTAACACTAGAAAATGAAGACTTTGCTGACTAGGACTAGCATCTGCGGGAAAGTGTGGAAATTATAAAGTTACTACAAATACAACAACAACAAAACAACAGCTATACACAAACTCAGAAGGAAAAAATACCTGGTATAAATCTTGGCATTCAAACATAATAATGTGCTCCTGGGGGAATTCTGTATGCACAAGGAAACCATTACTATATTTTGTTTCCTCTGCAATTTTAAATTACATTAACAACGATGAAAGTCAGGCACTGATAACACTGCAAAAAAGAAAACCTCTTTTTCAGACACACTTTTTTTTTTTAAATTTTAACGTTGGTTATTTAAGATTAGTGGTCTTGGTTCCAATCACAAAACAAAGTTATTTCCATCTCCAAAAACCAAACCTGTTTTTCCTAACAGAAACTAAATTTTCTGTTTCTCTGAACACTACTCAGCTCAGTTCCACCAAGGTTTCACTCATTTTGCTTTTTCATCTCAAAATTGTCATTCATGCATGTTTGCTCTGATAGACCATGTCAGTTTCCCACTTTTGATCTTCTTGGTCTAAAAATCTCTTTATCTCATCATCATCAAATTCCTACCATGTACCCTCAAGGGGTGTACAGGATATGATAGCACCACACGAAAAATCCACATCATTACTAACTTCCTATCTACAGTTTTCCTCCAAATCAGTCTATTACTTGTCAAGACTCCAACATTATCAGATCTTATATTTCTATCGTCTAAGGCACTTTGTACCATATCAAACCACCTATATCTTGGTCTTCCTCTGGGTCATTTTCCTGCCAACCTGGCAGAGAACACTTGTTTTGCTAATCTTTCCTCGCCCATTCTGTTTAAGTGACCATACCACCTGAGATTAGCTCTGCTAACGCATTCCTGGATGCTGCCAATGTCAAGTTCTTTCCTAATATCCTTGTTTTTAATATGATATTGCCATTGATGCCATCTGTTCACGCCTCTAATCTTTCTCAGGACTCTCATATCTGCAGTCTCTAGTCTTTGATCGAGTGTTTTACTTCTGATCCACCTCTCAGATCCATAAGTTAATGGTTTGAACACTGCCTTGTATACAGCTAATTTAGTGTTCCAACTAATTTCTCTCTTATTCCATATGAATTTATTCAATTGACTTCCTACCATACCAGATTTGTTGATTCTGTTGTCTATTTCCTTATTTAATTTACCATCTTCACAAAAAATTGTGCCTAAGTAGCTGCAATGTTTTACTTGTTCCACAGGTTCCCCATTCAAAACACTGTTGACCTTTTCAACGATTCTACCTATTTTCATCGTCTTTGTCTTTTTATTGCAAACCTTCATACCATATCTATTACCACAGTTATTCAATTTAGTCAGGGAATGTTGCAGACTTGTAACGAATTTATTTAGAAGTATAGCATTGTCCGAATAAAGCAAAGAGCTGACATTAACATCTCCAATTTTGATATCATGTTGAATACCATTTCCTTCATAATGTGATCCATATAGATAATAAATAACAGAGGGGATAATGTACATCCTTGCCTCACACCAGATCTAACATTAAATTATCTTCCTGTACTTCCTTCAATTCTAACTACTGACTTACAACTCAAATAAAGACTAAGTATTGCTTGATATAATGCGGCATTGACACCATATAACTGTAGCATATTGAATAGCTTCTCTCTTGGCACCTTGTCATATGCCTTTTCCAGATCGACAAAACTTAAATACAGATCTTTGTTATATTCCCATGCTTTCTCGACTATTTGTCGTAAAGTGAAGATCTGATCCTGACAGCCTCTATTTTAGCCTGAATCCAGCTTGTTCTTCACCAAGATTTTCTGACACAATTCTTCTCAACCGTTTCTCAAGTACACTTGCATAAATCTTACAAGGAACACTCAGTAGAGAAATACTCTTTAATTCTCACATTCAGTTTATATACCTTTTTATATGTGGGTACTATAAGAACTCCACTCCAATTGTCAGGAATTCGTCCCTCTGTCCAGATCTCCTGAACTATACAGTGCAGCCACTGTACAACTTTCATACCACCATACTTCAACATTTCTGGTTGAATATCATCTACTCCTGCTGCCTTTCCACATTTCAAGCCTTTGATGGCTTTTTCTACATGCATCCTGACTGCATGCCTGGTCAGTTTTTACCACGGTGCTATTACTGCTTGTTTCATTTAGCAATTTTTCGAAGTAATTACTCCATACTTCAAGGGTATCTTTTTCTCCTGTTTTCATGTCACCTTCATCATCTCTAATTCCTTTTACAGCATTCTTTCCTCCATTTCTAAGCTTCTTCAACAACCTCCAGAATATTTTGCCACCTTCTTGATATTTATTTTCTATGTTCTTGCCAAAGTCCTCCCATGACTTTTATTTAGCCAGTTTTACACAGTGTTTAGCTTTCTTACATTTGTCTCTATATTCTCTAAGAGCACAAGCTGACTTATTTGCCAAGAACTTTTGATATGCTTTCTTCTTTTCCTTCCCTGCCTCTTTAACTTCCTGTGTCCACCATGGAGTTCTGATTTTTTTTTATCCTTGACAACCTCACCACATGCCTTTCTGGCTGAATCAATCAGGGTTTTCTTCAAGGCTTGCCACTGAATCTCCAAGGTTTGATTACTGTTCTCAAACTCTTTCATTTTTTCTTCGATAATCTTTGTGTATTTTAGTCTACAGTTCACATCTAAGAGCTGCTCAACTTTTATTCGCTTTAAAACTTTCTTACGTTATTCTTTTCAATATGAAATTCAATTTTATCCTGGTCAAGACTAAATGATGATCACTTCCAATTTCAAATATTTTGTACAGACTCGGGTGGCCTGCAACAGGGAGAAAACACCACTATTCAACAATAACATAGTCAATGAGACTTTTATTTCTTGACTCTTCTCTCCATGTGAATTTGTGCACATATTTATGTTCGAACATTGTGTTAGTAATAACCAGCCCAAGTGCTGAGCAGAAATCCAACAGATGTTTGCCATTATTATTTGCTTTGCTCTTTTCTCCAAATTTTCCCAAAATATTTTTGTATATCTGACAATCATTTCCTACTCTGCTATTTAGATTCCCAACAAAGACCAACTTTTCCTTTTTCACTGTGTCAGATGCTTTCTCTAAAGCCTCAAAATATTCTTCCACTTCTACCTTAGTAGAACCTTCTGTGGGACCATAGGCACAAATAAGTCTCATTGTACAGTTCTCCATTCTAATATTTGCACACATCACTCTACTTGAGTGTGCCAGCCATTCAAGAAGATTAGCCTCATATTTAGTGTTGAATACTATGGCTACTCCTTCTTTTCCTTGATTGTCATTGCTTGAATATAACGTTTTGTATTTATTGCTCAGAACAATCTCACCAATTTTTGTCTTTTTTCTTTCAGTCACCCCTATTATGTCGATCTGGTACTTAACTAATTCCTCGGCTAGCTGCATTTCTTTGCAATTCTGGCTTCTTATGTTGATAGTACCGATCCTTAACTCTGGTGATGTAGTTGGGGTGTGCTTTCAGATTTGTTCCAGTAACTGACTTTTCGCTGTTTGTCCTGGTTCCCTGGCTAAAACAATGGGGGCCTTGTTTATCTGGGCAATGCCCCAGCCGCCATGAAATTTTGTCATGTTGTACCATCGTTTTGTATTTTGGTTTAAGCCAATAAGAATACAATTTGGTCAGCTAAATCCCAAATTGCCAGCCCATCCTCGTTCGTTCATTAGATACCCAACAGGGTGCACCACGAGAAGGTGAGGATTGGACATTAGATCAGAAGCCCTGGTCGGTTCTCCACATTTCTTTAAAGGCAATGTGGAGGTCTCCTCTCAGTTATACAGCTTTGACCCTTAAGCACCCTTGCTATCAAAGTCATCTGCTGTGCACCCAGAAAATGAAAGAGTTCACTGCTCGGGTATGAATAATACAATAGTTATGACAGAAGCTAAAAAAAGCCAAGGATCAAAAAATTATCCCCCCCCCACACAGTTTAACAGAGCAAAGTTAAAAAGGAGAGCCCAGATTGCAAATGAGGCAAATCAAAAGCTGTGCATGAGTAATGATGTGCAGTTATGGACAAAACTGATGGATTGCACTTGAAAAAATTTGGAGTTATGCATCTGAAGAAAGTGTTTTTCAGTGAGAATGTGGAAATGCAATCAAGAAAACTAGAGCTATTAGGGTGAGTAAGGTGCAGTATGTGTGCTGCAGGCACCCTTGATGCAAGTATGTGGAATGACTAAAACCTGTTGGTGACAAGTAATGAAAGTGAGTGGAATGGTCAATATGAAGTGTAAAGGTCATTGTGGGCACAAAGGCTAATGTATACTTATACCAGATACAAACACCACAGCTAATGTATACTAATACCAGAAGTATCAGGAATAAGATGGAAGAGTTTGTGACATTGGTTGGTGCAACCTCACTACAAGTTATAGTGAGACATAATTGACAGCAGATGTAGTTACAGGGATAGAAAGTGGGGTACATGGTATTTAGTATAGCTTAGTATACATATTTAGTTTAGTATAGAAATCTAGTGTAAGATGGACGCCAGACATGATCTGGCTATGCTGTCCCAAGCCTGGGTAAACAGATGAGGGATAAATGAAGAAGTAGCAAACCATTCGTGTAAAAAAAATGCTTTTGCAATGGAAACCAGGATCACAGAAAAATCTCACCAAAAAGTAACCATTAATGAAGACACATTGTTGAGAATGACATCCTGTAGTGAAAGCTCTTATGGAGAAACTAAGAAATTGAGGAAAACAGAAAATTCAAACAAGACTGAAAAACCAAAAGAGAACAAATACCTGGAATGTAAGGTCAATGTACGAAACATCAAAAGTAGCCAAAGAAATGAAAGACTACAAAACTGAAATATTGGGAATAAGTGAGATAAGATGGAATAGACAGGGAGTGATCCAGATGAGTTTAGGAGAAACAATAATATACTCTGGAAATAAAGATGCAAAATAGTGAACATACAAAAATGCAAAAGGAGTAACAATAATGATGTCAAGTAAAGCAAGAGCTGCAACAATAGAATGGGAATCAATTACAGAATTATTATTATTATTATTATTATAATGGTGTCTCCATGGAGTCAAAAGAATCATCGCGGGAGACCCCACATTGACACAGTAATCATTATTCACACAATACCTATCATACTTCTCCTTAAATTCATTTACAGACAAAGCATTTACAACCACCCTTGGCAACGCATTCCACCCATTCACAACCCTCCAAGCAAAAAATCTAGTCCTAAACCCTTGTTAACTACATTCTTACACAATCTCCAGTGATGGCCTCTTGTTCTCTCCCTTCCTGCACTGGTTTTAAAAAGTCATCAGTATCAATCCTATAAAATCCCTTTAATAATTTATATGCCTCTATCATATCTCCTCTCCTATGTCTATCAGCCAATTTTTGGAGCCCACAGATCTTCAATTTATCCTCGTAGGGAATTCCCACAGACCTGCAACAATCTTTGTAACTCACCTCTGAATCCTCTCCACCATTTCTTCATCACCAAGAAATCCAGGTGACCAGATCTGTGCAGAATTGCCCAAATGCGGTCTTATTAATGCCTTATAAAGTGGAACAATAACTTCCTTATCCTTGCTTGTCAATGTGTTCTTCAACAACCATGTAATTTGATGTGATGTTTTGGCAACCTTTGCAATATGCCCTTTAAACTTAAGTTTTCTGTCCACAATTATTCCCAAGTCCCTTGCCTCGTCAACTTCTTGCAGTTCAGTTCCATTAATATAGTAAACAGCATGGGATCTCATCCTCCTGAAGTGCATCACCTTACACTTAGCCACGCTGCACTGACAGCCATTTATCTCAGCTCATACCATCAGCCTATTTAAGTCATCCTGCAAGATATCTACATCATCTGAATTGACTATCGCTCTTCCCAATTTTGCATCATCAGCAAACAAGTGGATATTTCCTTTCAAATTATTTCCAATATCATTAATGTACAAATTAAACAATAGAGGACCAAGCACTGAGATCTGAGGTACACCACTAGTCACCTGCCTTCTCCTGGACTCAGCTCCTCCATAAACCACTCTTTGATATCTATCCACCAGCCACCCTCCAAATCACCAGCTTCAGATCCATACCCATTTGCTCTAATTTATGCAACAGAGTTCTGTGTGGAATCCTGTCAAATGCCTTTGCAAAGTCCAGCAGTATCACTGAGTAAGGATTTCCTTCATCCAATTCCACTGTTACTTTATTATAGAAAGTAAGCAAGTTACCAAGGCAAGACCTATCCTTCACAAAACCATGTTGTCCCTTATAAAGTATCATACTGCTGTCCACCCAGTCCTGAATTCTAATTTTTACCAATTTCTCCAAAATCTTAACCACCACTCCAGATATATTGATTGGTTTATAATTTGCAACCTCTGCCTTGGAGCTTCCCTTATGCAGTAGAATTATTTTCCCCTCTTTCCACTCTATTGGAACTTTACTAGAACTGAGGCTTAAATTAAACAGCCTGGTTAGAGGAGGTGCTAATTCTCTTGCACATGGGCCGATATGCCATCTAACCCAATGGCAGTGTTAGCATTAAGGTTTTGTAATATAATAAGCACCTCTATTTCGTCTATCTCTAGACTCTCATCAGTCAATGACACATTCGGCACTGTAACATCACAACCGAGATGGTACACTTTTGCAAAATAATCACTAAGTAACTCAACTATTTGATTTGCTTCTGTCATTTCCCTACCATCCAACACTATTTAAAGTCATCCTTCCATGGTTATACTTCCTTTTACTTGCATATTTTGCTATGTAAATTTCCTTTTTACATAGCAAAAGAACTCCTTAGGATTTCTTTTGGACTATCAGCTGGCTTCCTTTCATAATTGGCTTTGGCTTTCCTTACCATACAGGTTACTCCTTTGCCTGTACCTTGTACTGCTCATCTCCTTTTTATTTATACTTTCACCACAACCTTTTCTTTATCTGCAACTCCTGCTTAATAATATTATTCATCCATCTTACTCCTACTTGATTTCTCCTTCTGACTCTGGGAATACAGTCTGATACAGCTTTCTTTAAATACTCCTTGACAATCTCCCATGCACCATCAACATCTCTCCCCTTTAAATTCTCATGCCATAGCACTGCTGAAAGCTGACTTCTCAGTTTGTCATAATCACCAGCCTTGTAATTCCACATATACCCCTTCTTAACAGAATATTCAGCACATCTTACAATCTCCCAGGTCAAGATCACATGATCGCTTTCCCCAAGTGGAGATAGCGTAACTAAATTACTTATTGATATGTTCTCCGATGCTATGACCAGATCTAACACACTTGAATCTCTTGTCCCTTAAATTACATGCTGTCTCAGGTAGTTATCTCTTAACAACTGTATAAACTCCATTTCGTTTGTTCCTTGTGAATTCCTTCTCTCAATCTATGTCCCCAAAGTTAAAATCCTCCATAATTACTCGACCTTCACTCATCATGCTAATTTGTCAATATCTACATTCTCCCTTATATCCGATTACATTTTTCGCCCTGTTGATCTCTATCTCACACTAAACAGTCTTAAATGAACTGCACTCAACATACCTGCCAAAAGGTATGTGCCTTGAGGCACTTCTACCTTTTTTGGCTTTAACGCTTCTTCTATCATTAGTAAAACCCTTCCCCCCATTCTGTCATCTCTGTCCTGCCTAACAATACTGTATATTCAATCTCTATAACTATATCATTCTTAGTTAACTAAGTCTCGCTAATTCCTATAATTTTTGGCCAAGTTGCATTAAGTAACGACAAAAATTCTTCATACTTATTCTGAATACTTCGGGCATTAGTATACATAAATTGCAATATTCCCTTCCCTCCCATAATCTCTATGTGTGTGAATTAGCCCACTCTCTATACTATTAATTTTCTGCAAACAATTAATCCCAAATTTACAGCCACTGTGGGCTAGCAGACCACAGTGGCTGTAAGGTGGAAGAAAGCCACAGTAATACACCGCAGCAAATTCAAATTTGAAAGACTATTCGTGGAATTGGCCTCAGCCCCAAGAAACATGCCAAACCTCAACAAATTTGGATGCATGAGAATGCCCTAAATTTGGGAAATATACATCAGGAAAACTTCAGCCCAATGGCCAAGAATACCTAATATAGCCCGCTAGGGGTCACCATCAGGACTTTAGGAAAAACGGTAGCTTCCTCGCTTCATCCTCATTTGCTGTGTGTAGTGCTTGCATGCACGTGTCTTTATCTTAAGTTTCCATGAAGATGGCAACATGACGTTGCCGAAATATATATTAAAGTTTAATTTAATTTATATTCTAGTATACGTTGTGAATTCCTTAAGTTATCTAATAATCATGCATTCATTGCCATCATTAAGTCCTTCAAATCCTGTCTCACAGAAAATCTTTCACTACCTAGATCATTCGTCCCTATAACTGCAATAATCTCACTCGGTCTATCTTTCTGCAATTTCACAGCTTCAGTTATATCCTTAATTTTTGATCCTGGATAACACACTTTAATTACTCTACCATCCTTCACACCTTTAATTATAGAATCCCCATACAGCACAATATCTTTATTTGCTCCTTTTTAACTTGACATCCTTTACCCCCACTGATGCTTGTTTTTGTCCCTGATCTTCTCTCACATTCTTTTGTATATCCTCAGCAGTCTCTGTGTACATGTTTCTGCACTATTTATTCCATGCACACATTCACTTAATCCATTACTAAATAATCCATCATTCTCATAGGATCCTTGTCATTCTTAATCCCCCTCCCCATACTTTCTATTCCATAAAAAACATTAGAACATACTGGAATGCTGCAAGATAGACTACACAATTTGGTCAGATCAAAATTATAAAATATATTTTAGTCATTTAAAAATGTCAGTTCCTTTGTTGAGCAAGTTCAGGAGAACTTGCACAACAAAATTTACTCCACATGCTTCTATTAGTTACATTGGGGTATGGCTGTATAAAAAAGGCATGTTTCCTGAGATTGATGGCACCTAACTGCGAAGTAGAAGTCTTGATGATCACTTAAACTTGGGACATTAGACAAACCAGATGTATCATCATATATTACACTAAAACTTCAGTATTTATCCAAGTCAATTAATACAGGAAAAACAGTTGACACATTAGTAGATGTGAAATGGACTGCATAATCTTTCGTTTCTACCTTGACATCAGATTCAAGAGGTGATACCATAGACACACAGGATGATAAAGATGTTAAGTAATCTGGATTGACATCCCTAGTAACTACAGAAGAAATGGATGACTCAGATGACATATCAAAACTAGAAAATAAAGGATTGATGTCATCGCTACCAAAGATTTTGATTGGCAGATGAGAATTAACTGAAGCATCAGAAATTGAAGGGACAATACACTGGTATGCACACATTCATCTGACAGTTGGCTTTCAGCAACCAGGTCAATGCTGCTTGAAAGTTGATTTAGATGATCATACTCATTAGGCAAGTCTGACCTCTTATCCTTTAATGATACCAAGAATGATGTATAAAAGCAAGATTTAGCTCAAGATTCTGTCAAGTGACAATTATATATGTATATTAATATTTTTATTATTATTATTATTAAAAGAGACCTCCAAGGTGTCAGGGACTCACTGAGGAAGGCTACAGTGAGTCCCTAACTACATATGAGGGTGGTCTGAAAAGTTCTCGGCCTCGACCACAGATGGTAACACTATCAGCAACATTTTTTTTTCTAAGTTGGTACATCTCTCATAAGCACAAACGTGAAATTGCAATTCATTCTATCAAGTAGTTTGTTTTATACAGCGGTCTGAAGCAATAGTGTTCTATGTATCCCTTGAAATGGATAAAATTGAGTATCCTGCGGTTATAAAATTCTTTGGAAAAGAAAGTTTAACACTAAAAGAAATTCATTCAAAGTTCATAAAAGTTTATGGGCACTCTTCTCCTTAGTTTTCAACAATTAAGAAATGGGCTGCCGAGTTTAAACGTGGCTGTACCAGCCTTAAAGATGATCCACGTTAAGGACATCCAAAAAGTGTAACACCACCAGAAATCATTGATCAAGTGCATGATATGGTATTGGATAACCAGCGAGTCAAAGTGCGTGAAATTGCTGAGACTATAGGCATTTCAAAAGAACACGTAGGATATATTTTGCATGAAAAATTGCACGTGAAAAAGCTTTGTGCAAGATGGGTGCCGCGCTTGCTCACAGCAGATAAAAAATGCACTCGAGTGAAAATCTCTGCAGCGTTTTTAACAAAAATGAAACTGATTTTGTGCATCCATTTATTACTATGGATGAGACTTGGATTCACCATTACACACCAGAATCCAAACAGCAGTCAAAACAGTGGACAGAAGCTAGTTGTTCAGTGCCAAAGAAGACAAAGTTGGTTCCGTCAGCAGGAAAGGTCATGGCATCGGGGTTGTGGGATGCTAAAGGTATTTTGTTTATTAATTATCTTAAAAATGGTAAAACAATAACTGGGGAATATTATTCCGATCTTTTAACCAGACTAGACGAAAAAATTCGTGAGAAAAGATCCGGTTTGCAGAAGAAAAAAATCATCTTTCATCAGGACAATGCACTGCCCACAAAGGTGTTTTGGCAATGGGAAAATTAAGGGATCTGCACTATGAATTGCTGGAACATCCACTCTATTCCCCAGATTTGGCTCCTCGTGACCGATATCTCTTCCCAAAACTAAAACTCTTCTTCGCTGGTCAGCGTTTTTCTTCAAATTCAGCAGTGATTGTAGCTGTAGAGGAGTATTTTGCAGATCTTATTGAGAACCACTACACGGATGGGATAATGGTGTTGGATCAGCACTGGAATAAATTATTAGTCTTAAGGGAGATTATGTTGAAAAATAAAAATAATTTTGAAATTATAAATTTGTTTTTTCATTGTTAGGCTGCTTTTCAGACCTCCCTCGTACTACATGCACCAGTTATCATACTTGTTCTTGAATTTATTCCACTGCTTGCACACACAATATCCAATGGCAATCCATTCCAATCATACACCACTCTATGAGAGAAAAATCTAACTCTCAACCCCTTCTTGACAGCATTCATTCACAACTTTCAAGTGCCCCCCTTTCCCTACCCTCCATAAAACGAAAAATTCCATCTACTAAAATCCTGTATGAATCTTTCAAAGGTTTGTAAGTCTCAATCATACCACTCCTCTGTCTCCTGTTTGTTAGTGCTTGCAGTCTACAAATTATTAATCTATCCTCCTTATCAACATTTCACAATCCTGATATCATTTTTAACACCCTTTCCACACTATCAGAATCGCAATGAAACCGGAGACCAGACCTGCACACGATGGTCCAAGTGAGATCTTATCAAGGGCTATTGTGTGCAGGTCTGGCAAAATGACATCCTTATCTTTACATGTCAAAGTTCGTTTCAGCATTGCAATTATCTTTTAAGTTGTATTAGTAATATAGCCCTTGAACTTCAACTTCCTATCTACTAACAATCAGCTTCTTCTAGCATAATCCCACCAATATAATACAACATCATCATCATCATCATCATCATCAAATTCCTGTTATGTACCCTCAAGGGGTGTACAGGCGTGATATCTAATCACGCCATGGTGCATGACTTTACATTTACTGACATTCGTTTTCCCATGCCCACAATTCCAACCTATTCAAATCATTCTGCAAGAATACTGCATATCAGCAACATTCCTGATTAACCCTACCTGTCTTTGCATTTACATATCAGCAAATAGCTATATGTCGCTTGTCAAATCCTACCCAATACCATTAATATACAGATTGAATAACAGTGAACGAAGCACTGATCCCTGTGGTACACCACTTGTTACATCAAACTTTGCAGACTCACATCCCCAGTATACCACTTTTTGATATCTGTCAGTCAGCCATCCTCTTATCCATGCTAATATTTTGTAATCAAAACCCACATTCTCCAACAGTCTTCCATGCTGTATTCTCTCAAAAGCCTTAGCAAAATCCAAAAGTATCTTGGTGTATTCATTCTCCTTATCTACTTCAATGATAACATTATTCTAAAATGTGAGTAACTTACTAAAACATGAACTTCCCTTAGTAAGCCCATGCTGTTCATTGTAAAGTAGTACAGATTCTCTGTCAACCCATTTCTGAATGCGAACCCTAAACTTTTCCAAAATCTTCACCACTACTCCTGAGATACTGACTAGCCAATACTTGGATACAGTCTTTTGACCACCCTTGTGCAATGGGATTACCATACATTCTTTTCACTCCTGCAGATTACCTGTTTTGAGACTCAAATTATATAGCCTGTTAAAGGAATAGCTCATTTAACTGAATGCTCTTTTAGTATCTGTGCTGATATCCAATCAGTCCCTATTGCTGAATTCTTATTCAGTATGTGTAACAACTCTAATACCTCTTCCTCATACACTTGAGTTTCTTCATCCAATGATGAAGAAAAGAAGAGATATGAAGAGGTAACAGTAAACTCAAATGTTGCATACACCAGGTTGATAGCTTTTAGCAAAATGGTCACTCATTAGAGGTGAACAACCTCTTTTGCATTTGTCACCTTCATTCTATCTGCATTCAGTAGAGTTATTCTTTCATATTCATTCTTTCTTTTACTTGCAGCATATCGATAGAATTCTTTGGGATTATCTTTAGCTTGCATCAACTAACAATGCAGATGGAAAAAAAAAATATGAATTTTAATATATATTAGAAAAAAAAACAAATCCCAGAGATGTAATTATAGTAATGGGGATCTAAATGCTAAAATAGGAAATGATCGTACAGGTAGAGAAATGATAATGGGAAAAGAAGGTATAGGAAATATAAATGAAAATGGAGAGATGTTACTGGATTTCTGCACAGCGAATGAATGTAATAGGAAGATTCATTTAAGCATAAAAATATATATATAAATTAATATGGAGAGCAGATGGAAAAACTTATAATCAAACTGACCATTAATGATGCAAAGAAAATGGAGAGGATCTCTTTTGATCGTGAGATCAATGAGAGGAGCAGATGCTTATATACACCATTTTTAGTATTAGGAGAAATTAAAATAAGATTCATGACTATAAAGAAAGTAACAGGCAAAAATAGAATATATAACATAAATGGAAACTAAAAGAAAATATGCAGCATAGATTAAAAATAGATATGAAGTTCTTACTCAAACCAGACAGAACAAACATAAAGAATTCAGAAGCACTGAAAAAAAAATGGCATTAAAAAACATATAACATGAATCCATAGAAAAAATACCAGGAATTAGGAATGCACATAAGAGAAGACAAAGAATAGATATCTTCATATGCAAAACACAAAATAGAAGAGAAAAAAAAAGAAAGAAAGAACAAATATAATACAAGATAACAATAACATCAGCTTACAAAAGAAATATAAAAAAAATACACAAAGAAATTAAGAAAAATACAAGAAAAGATAAGAGAGAATTTATTGAAAAACTTACTAAATGAGACTAAATTTGCAGTTAATAGAGTCAATACTAAAACATATATTATAATTATATAATGGAATTTAATAGAACAGCTACATGACCTGGATTTCACAGATAATATATGTTCATTGGTAGTACATGCACAACAGCATAATGAAGGAAAACATAAATCTCAATGAAGAAGCCATGACTGTTGGATCAAGAATAAATAAAATAAAAACAAATAATAAACAAAAAGAACACACAGCACTGAATGGTCAAATTTTAGAATTTTAGAACAGTGGAGAAATTTAATTACCTAGGATCAATAATAAATAAATAGGAGAGGCACAAGAAGATATAAAAGCTAAGATACAGAGAGCATAGAGAATTTTTATTATTATTACGTGACACCTCCGGGTAGTCCAAAGACTCATTGAGGGAGGTTAAATAGTTTTAAAAAACAAAATCGAATTATTTAATACAAGTATTAAATCAATTCTAATTTATGCATCAGAAACATGGACAACAAAAAAAGCAATTAGGAAAAAACTGCAAAGCTTTGTAAATAAATGTTTAAAAAGAATTCTATAAATAAAATCGTCAGAAAAGATATCCAATAAAAAATTAAGACAAAAAAACTGAACAAACCAATAATGTATGACATCAATCAGAGAAAATGGAGATGGATAGAAAACCATCTGAAAAAGACAAAGTCAAACAAGCATTAGACAAGCTGAACACAGATGAAGAAAGAAGCACTAAAAAAAAAAAAAGTCAGATGGAGATCCATGGTCGAGGCCCTATGCTCCCAACAGAGTTGTAAAAATAATCATAATTTACAATTATGAAACTTTTTACAATTATTTCTCTAGATTAACATATTATTAGTTTTGGTCTCATAACATGTACATCAGCACTTGCGATGTGCCCATTATTGATATTGTTATTAGTCAAAATGAAATGTAAACCATTTGAAATTGATGTACTTAATAGATCCTAATAGTTGTATTACTTTCAATTTTTTTTTATTGTAATTTAAAATTAAGTGTTGTGTTTTGTAAAGACATTCTCGTTAATGGAGACAACAAGTCAGCCATTTTATGTAACTTCAAGCTTGCCATTTACATGGAGCGCGCATGCTTGCTGAGGAGATTGATGGGTGATTGACAGCTGACAGAGAGAGCATTCAGTATCAGAGTAAGGAAGAAAACAAGTGGAGAGAAAATGGAAATCTGAGAACAACAACCGGAGAATTTTGTTCTCAGGAAGTTTTTAAGTTTAACGTGACAGTCAGGAGAATATTAATAGAAGATTCCTTTTTGGAATCTTCTATTAATATTCTCCTGACTCTGATGAACAAGTTTCACTCTGATGAACAACTTTCATCTTCTGTCTTAAGGACACCAGATTACTATGGAAAAAAGCAATTGGTGAAATTTGTAACTGTAAAGTGTCTTAACATAAAGAGCTCAACTTAGATATGTTGTTAATGAAGTAGTAGAAAAAACTTCTTTCTCTGGTACAAAAATTAGTAAACTGTGTGACAAATAGAACTACAAGAGGTAAGAATATTTATACTTCAGTGAGACAGGAGGAATAATACTGTATGCAACATAAGAGAGATAAAAAAATAAAAAAAAGATCCCATAGAAAAGAAGAAAAAAATTTTCAGAGATGGCCTAACAAAGAAACCAACTCTGATGAACAATTTTGTTGTTGTGAAAACAAGGTGTTTAGTCTGGTAGAGTAGACGCGAATATATGTCAAACAATCCAATAACAGAATAAGTCAAAGAATGGATGATTTTAATATTTTGGATAAGAAGATCTCTAAAGGTAGATTTATTTTAGAAGGCCTTGGATCCAATTAGTTTTGTAGTTATTTATGTATTGTTATTTAAATGTATATGTCTTATAGGTATTATTTCTGGGAACATTCCTACGTTACTCCTCTAAAATAAACTATTATTTTAATGGCTAATATAGTCTACTTTTGTTTAGGAGTGTCCCTTTTTTTTTTATACAATATCATTGGCTCTTTACCCAAATTCTAAGCATTACCGAAGTGTTATAAAACTAATATATGAAGAATAAAATAGGAAGAAATTTCGACATGCCCTTTTTGAATGTTTTTTCTGTCTCCTTATCCTAGCGATGTGCCTTCATCTGCTGTTAAGCTGTTAAAGTAGGTTTTTTTTTTTTGGGGGGGGGGGATTATATATATATATATATATATATATATTATTATTATTATTATTAATGGGGTCGTCTTCGGAACTCGTGGGGAAAGCAAAGCACTTCCCTCATGAGTTCCGAAGATGACCCCATTAATCCTACCCCTGACTTTTTTCCATCAAATCCCTCCTCTTCCCCCAAAAAATACTTTCTATCTTTGGATCCTTCTCTCACAATCCCTCCTCCCAAACGCTATCTACCTACCTTTAATATTAATAATAGTATAAAAAAACCTGGGTTTTTTTCAAAAATCCCTCCACATTATTTTAATCCCACTTCCCCAAAAAATCCCCTCCTTTAACAGCAGATGAAGGCACATCGCCAGGATAAGGAGACAGAAAACAACATCCAAAAAGGTATGTCCAAATTTCCTCCTATTTTATTCTTCATATATTAGTTTTATAACACTTCAGTAATGCACTAGAGTTTGGGTAAAGAGCCAATGACATTGTATAAAAAAGGGGCACTTGTAAAAGAAAGTAGGCTATATTAGCCATTAAAATAATAGTATAACGTTTTAGTTTCATTAAATGTATATATATTTTTTATTTGGTCTCCAGTCAATAATTTTCTGGATTCTAAAAGAAATAGTTAAAAGTCATTGCATCAATCAGAATTGAACCCTTGTGTGATTAATAAACACTATGAGTAAAAATTTCTTTATAGAGATAAAATAAAATAAACAATCTCTAAACAGAGTGAAGAGGAATAAATAAAGTGTAAGCTGGAAGCCAGAAGGACAAAATACAAAGCTTGTTGCTGATATAGGCTAGGGGATGCAAGGGAAAATATTCATAACATACATCAGCAAATTAGCACAAATAGCCAAGCAATTAATATGGGAAATTCAACTACAGGACAAACTGGAAGGAGGACCTGCACAGCATTAGAGGATTTATCCATAAAACTGGCAATTACCACAATGCCTCTAAATGGGAAGAGTGATCATACAGTTCTGACTTGGAAGGTTATCAAATGTGGAAAATGTTCAGAAAAAATATATATGCTAACCTACAGAGTAAGCGATTTCACAAGCTTAGGTGGCAGTTTGAAACAATTCCATGGCATAAGAATGTGCAAGGGAAGGATATTAGCAACACATGGGAGATGGGTAATGAGATTTTGAAGGAAGCAGTATCAGATTGTATACCTGGGGATGAGCAGCACTAAGCATGAGCTGGGGATAAAATGCCATGGAGCATCTACAAAGATGTTCAGAAGTTTAAACTACCATGTCAGAACAACATGATTAAATATCTTATCTCTAATATTTTATTATTAATCTACTATCAACAATTTCTCTCCAATTGGTCTATTATTATGCACTCCAATATTATCATATCTAACATTTTGTACTTCTAAGACACTTCTAAACTCAATCAATATAGACCTCGGTCTTCATTTGAGCTCTTTCCTGCCATCTTGGCACAGGCACTTCTTTTTCTAACATTTCCTCACCTATTCTATTTAAGTGGTTATGCCACCTTAGAGTAGCTAATGATTAAACATTCTTGAATACTAAGAATCTCAAATTCCTTTCTAATACCTTCATTTTTAATATGATTCTGCAATCTGTTCACTCACTTAATTTTTCTCAGAGCCCTCATATCTATGGCAAAGTGAGGCTTTTTTTTTTTTAAAAAAAAAAGTGCTATTTCCAAACCAACTCTCAAATCCATAACTTAAAACTGGTTTGAACACTGTCTTGTATACTGTTAGTTTGGTGTTTTAGCTAATTTCTCTCTTTATTCCACATAAATTTATTCAGTTGGGTACTCACCATACCAGCTTTGCTTATTCTGTTTATATTTCCAGATTTAAATGTCATCATCATCAGTCAAAATTGTGCCTAAATAGATGAATTATTTTACTTGTTCTATAGGATCTCCATTCAAAATGCAGCTATAATATAGAAGCTTTCTATGTTCCTGAAAATGTTCATAGTTTTGGTCTTTTTATTGCTGATTTTCATGGCAAATTTGTTGTAACTATTATTCAGTTTAGTTAGAGAATCCTGGAAACTTACAATGGATGGGAATAAGAGTACATCATCTGCACAGAACAAAAAGCAAAGTTTGACATCTCCAATTCTAATATCAGGCATAATGCCACTTTCATAATGTCTTACCCCTGATTTTATACCAAACCATCTTCCTGCATTTCCTTCAATTCTAACTGCTGACTGACAATTTAAAGATTGACTATGTATTGCTCTGTATAATGTTCTATTCATCCCATACAATTGAAGTGTTTTGAAAAGGTTTTCTCTGGGCACCTTGTTGTATGCCTTTTCCAGATATACAAAACTTAAGTACAGATCCTTGTCATATTCACACAATTTCTCGACTATTAGTCTTAAAGTGAAAATCTCATCTTGACCACCTCTATTTGGCCTGAACCCAGTTTGTTCTTCTCCAAGTCTCACTTCCACAATCTTTCTCAAACTCTTATCATTAGAATCCAAAAATGCAAGCAGAGGTTATATATAAGGTGATATGGTCACTTAACCAGAATGGGGAGAAAAGGTAGAAAAACAGATTTGATGCAAGAAAAAAGACCCAAATGTACCAAAATATATTCCCAACTATTTTCAATATAGTCAGATCTTTGCTTCTGATTATACTGAAAAACTGCAGCTTAATTTGAAAAAAACTATTAAAGGAAGGAAGATACAAAGAATGTAAATTTAACTATATTGGAATATTCTGGTATCCTGTACATCCCTCCAGATATATATACATATACGAAGAAATAATGATGACTCAATTGTACTTTCTATGGCTTTATTGGAAGAGAGGAAGTGAATACTTAACAGAAGGCCTATGTTTAACATCACCATTCTCAACAACAAAACTCTTAATCTCACGGTCATGGCTTAAGGCCCCATGTTGGGCGATTCCAAATTTTGCTGCAAAAGAAGAAAATGCTGCGGAGGGTGTATAAAGAGAAAGGTGACCAGTAACCTCATGAACAGTACAGCGCTCAGGCATGGAAGGAAAAATCAGATTATGAGAAGAATGATTATGGAAGATTAAACTTAATGAGTGATGATGGTCACAAGGAGATAGAACCGGATAAAATAGTTGAGTTACTGAGTGACTACTTTTCAAGGCTATATTATCCTAGTGAGGTTAGTGCTTTAACCTGTGTGATAGATACTAATGTGGGAATATAGGTGGATGATTTGGAGGTTCCTAGGATATTGCAGACGCTCAATGTAAATACAGCTGTGGGATTAGATGAGATATTAGCTCAGGTTTTGCGAGAATGTGCAAGGAAAATGCAATGCCTTTGACTAGGCTCTTTAATTTCAGTCTCAGCTCTGGTAGAGTTCCAAGGAATTGGAAAGAGGACAAAATAATTCCTTTGCAAATAATTTCTAAGACTACAGTAGAAAATTAGAGCCCAATCGGTATCTCAGGCATGGTGGTAAAAGTACTGGAAAAATTGGTACAAAAGGAATTCAAGAATAGGTAGATAAGATACTCAACATGGCTTTGTGAAAGGTCAGTCATGTTTTAGTAATTTACTAACATTTTATAATACAGTAACGACTGAGTCGGAAAAACAAAATGGTAACACAATGATATTCTGTCAAACACCTTCGCAAATTTTGCAAAGGTGTTTGACAGAATATCACATGGAAATCTCTTACACAAATTAGAACAAATAGGGATGGATATGACACTTGTTAAGTGAATAAAAGGATGGCTACCGGACAGATATCAAAAAGTGGTATATGGAGAGGAGAATCGAGGGGGAAAAAAAAGGTGACTAGCAGTGTGCTACAAGGTTCAGTGCTGGGACCACTACTTTTAATTTGTACATAAATGATATAGAATGACATAAATGATATAGAGGAAACTCCCCATGAACATTAGTTATTTTAGGCAGTTATTGGACAATGACATATTAGAAAATACAGCATACCAAACAAATCTATTTGCAATACAAAAAGATGCATACAAACCAATCCACAGTGATAAGAAAGAAATCAAACAATTTTTTGGATGCTGTATGTATATGTCGGTTTATGGAATTCCAACATCCAGAATGTTTTGGAAAGCCACAACTTGACTTCCTGTTATGGAAGAGAAACTATGAGCCATAATAGACGGAAGCATATAAAATTAGGGCTTCATTTCAATAATAACACTAATTTGGATCCTGCTGATAAGCTATACAAAATCAGACCATTTCTACAGCTACTGGTAGAAAACTACAAAAAAATTCCAATGAATGAGAAATTGTCAGTGGACGAACAAATTATCCTATTCAAAGGCAAGCACAGCCTGAAAAACTACATAAAAAACAAACCCCAAAAATGGGATTACAAGGGATTTCTTTTGTGCGACTCTTCAGGGATTGCATACAACTTTGAACTATACTCCGGGAAGACAGTCCAAGATGCTCCCTTACCAGATGTGAGTAAGTGTCAACGTTGTTCTTCGCCTGGCTACAATAATACTAAGCAATGTGTTTCACAAACTGCATTTTGACAAGAGGTTTACAGGAGTTCAGCTAATGGTTGAGCTGGAAAAACTTGGTATCCAGTCATTGGGACCAGTGAGATGTAATAGGCGGAAGGAAGTTCACTTCTGACAAAGAACCGAAGAAAAGAGGACAGGGAAGTTTTAAGGAATTTTCGACCAAACAAGAAGGTGTCACCATAAATGCAGTGAAGTGGTACAACAACAAGCTTGTATATTTGCTTAGTACCCTCGATAGTGCTCATTCAACTACTACTGCACAGAGATGGGACAGTACAAGGAAAGAAAGATTAGATGTGGAATGTCCAAGTATTGTGCTCGGACATTTTTTTCTTCTGCAAACCGGTTCTTTTCTCACGAATTTTTTTGTCTAGTCTGGTTAAATGATCGGAATAATATTCCCCGGTTATTGTTTTACCATTTTTAAGATAATAAATAAACAAAATGCCTTTAGCATCCCAAAACACCGATGCCATGACCTTTCCTGCTGATGGAACTGACTTTGTCTTCTTTGGTGCTGAACAACTGGCTTCTGTCCACTGTTTTGACTGCTGTTGGTATTCTGATTTTTATATCCTTGCAGACAACCTCACCACATGCCTCTCTGGCCGAATCAATCAGGGTTTTCTTCAAGGCTTGCCACTGAATCTACAAGGTTTAGTTCCTGTTCTCAAACTCTTTCATTTTTTCTTCAATCATGTTTGTGTATTTTAGTCTATAGTTCACATCTAAGAGCTGCCCAACTTTTA
Organism: Typopeltis vanoorti; assembly: GCF_054136105.1. Lineage (NCBI taxonomy): Eukaryota > Metazoa > Arthropoda > Arachnida > Uropygi > Thelyphonidae > Typopeltis > Typopeltis vanoorti. The sequence goes on from NC_143564.1 coordinate 110,673,084, forward strand.
TTCGCTTTAAAACTTTCTTACATGTTCTTCTTTTCAATATGAAATTCAATTTTATCCTGGTCAAGACTAAACAGTGATCGCTTCCAATTTCAAATCCTCTGTACACTCTGGTGTCCTGCAACAGGGAGAAAACATCACTATCAACAATAGCATAGTCTATGAAGTTTTTCTTACCTCTTCTCTCAATGTGAATTTGTGCACATTTTTATGTTGGAACATTGTGTTAGTAATAACCAGTCCATGTCCTGAGCAGAAATCCAACAGGTACTTGCCATTATTATTAGCTTTGCTCTTTTCTCCAAATTTTCCCAAAACATTTTTGTATGTCTGACAATCATTTCCTATTCTGTTATTTAGATCCCCAACAAGGACCAACCTTTTCATTGTGTCAGTTGCTTTCTCTAAAGTCTCAAAAAATTCCCCCACTTCTATCTGAGTAGAACCTTCCGTGGGACCATAGGCACAAATCAATCTCATTGTCCAGTTCCCCATTCTAATATTTGTCCACATCACTCTACTTGAGACTGCCTGCCATTCAAGAAGATTAGCCTTGTATTTTGTGTTGAATACTATGGCTACTCCTTCTTTTCCTTGATTGTCATTTCCTGAATATAACATTTTGTATTTATTGCTTAGAAAGATCTCACCAGTTTTGGTGTTTTTTGTTTCAGTCACCCCTATTATGTCGATCTGGTACTTATCTAATTCTTCAGCTAGCTGCATTTCTTTGCCATTCAGGCTTCTTATGTTGATAGTACCGATCTTTAACTCTGGTGATGTTGAGTTGGGGTGTGCTTTCAGATTTGTTCCAGTAGCTGACTTTTCGCTGTCCGCCCTGGTTCCCTGGCGAAAACAACGAGGGCCTTGTTTAACCGGGTGATGCCCCAGCCGCCATGAAATTTTGTCATGCTGTACCATCATTTTCTATATTGGTTTAAGCCAATAAGAATACAATTTGGTCGGCTAAATCCCAAATTGCCAGCCCATCCTCGTTCGTTCAGTATCCAGGTAGATACCCAACAGGGTGCACCACGAGAAGGTGATAATTGGACATTAGGTCAGAAGCCCTTGTCGGTTCTCTGCATTCCTTTAAAGGCTATGTGGAGGTCTCCTCTCAGTTATACAGCTTTGGCCCTTAAGCACCCCCTTCATACAAATTAAATCTTGATTTGTAATTGAAATTAAACTGAAAAAAGTGACCTACATAAACAATCATTTTATCACCAACAAATTGTTGGTGATAAAATTATCGTTAGAACAAATTATGGTGATAAAAGTATCGTTAGAACAAATTAGAACACCATTTGTTCTAACGATACAGCTCTGTCTATAAAAGTCAAATATTTGTGCCATATGTTCTTGGCCAACAGCTATAATTCCTACAAAATAAAATACTACATAACCCTATTACCCCTCCCTCCCCTAGTATACAAGAACACAACATTACCATTTCTATTCCCTATGTCAGAGGTATATCAGAAAAGATAGCTGAAGCACTGATGAAACATGGCCTTTGTACCACATTCAAACCTCATGTGAAATTAGCAACTCTGAGTCGCTCACCTAAGGATAAAAACTTCACCTTCTAACATGCCCTGGAGTGTATGAAGTTCCCTGTTATTGTGACTTGACCTACTATGGGCAAACAGGAAGATCAGTTAACATATGCCTAGAAGAATAAAAAATACATCTGCTATTATTATGGCAAGTCAGAACTGACAGACCATGCTTTGGACACCCCTTCACACAGGATTAGATGGAAGAAAATAAATGTGCTATTTAGAAGTTGTTACAAATCTGAAAGATTATTTTTCGATTCAGCCATGGCTTTGAAGAATTCTCCTAACATGAACAAATATGGCTGCATTAATTTGCCAAAAATTTGGGAGACTGTTATCTTAAGAGCAACTCCCAGATAGTTGTATTTTTTTTTTTTTTTTTACAAAATTAGAAGGCGCCAAAAATAAGACTTGAGATCTTTTGTCCATTACAATTGTAGTTTCACTGACTGTTGTGTATACAAGCTGTGTTGTGCTCTGATGATGCTGATTTGAAATTCAGCGAGATATAAGCAGTTAATAAAATATCTTTTGTTAAAATTGTTTGGTGCTGTTAATAGCGTTAAAAATAAGTGATGAATAACCATTAACACCTAAGCTTATCTGCCATCTAGAATCAGAGGAAAGACTAAAATGACTCTCATCTGTAAAGAGTACATGAACCTAGTGGCATCTTATTCAATTTTTATGGATTGGAAACATGCTCCACAATGATCTGTGGATAAAGGGATGCAGACTACAGGCCTTCCAGCATATAGACTTACTTATCACAGTTTGCCACCATTTGTCGAGATATCTGCATACCTGCTTGAATGGAGCTGACTTGCAAGCTGACCTGCCGTGGTGCATCGATTACATTTTGCTGTTATAATCAAAAATCTTTCTTTATGCTACATGGTAGCACAAAGGTGACCTCTTAATTCCTCTCAAATGTGTGGAACAAATTCCACTGAGAGCACTATGTGAAATTCCAAACTCTCTGACAATATCAGTAATTCCATGGCCTTCTTCCCAATAATTCTTCCTTTCACTAAATCCTCTACATGATGTCTTTGTTACATTACAAGACATCCAAGCTTGACTTTATTCCTTCACAAAAAGAGCACTTCCTTCAAACACAATTTGCTTAGTGCAGCCTTTTGCTTTTATCCTGTTAAGTACTACAATGACTCATTTGCAGGCGATTTGAATGTGTACTCACTTTCTACTCAAAATCATCAGTTATACAAATTGCCACAAGCTGATTCGTCTGAATTTACAGTTATAATCTTCAGAAATAGTGTTCATCTTTAGGTTTTGGGCACCAGTGTATTATGTGCAAGTTGTCTACTACTGTGCATATCACTTTACACAAATCTTTAGAAATACCACTTGGGCTTTTTCCACACAGGCAAAAAACTTGTTTTTAGTATACAGTTTACTGAACACATAATTAAATTCTTCAAAGAGGATACTTTAGTTTGCTCTGCTTGGAGTGGTAACTGTCATTCAGGTTTCAATTTGATGAATTCTTACTTACACAAGCCATTCTTCAAAGAACCAAAAATTATTAGATCCTGGCTACTTATTTGAAGCATTTACATAGGTAAATGATATATAGATATTTTAAGCATGTGATGATGAGCTGAAACCTCCAGATCTAATATAACTTTATTGTAATTCTTACTATTAAATAACCATGCAGAGATTACTAGAAAATTCAAAGTGAAAATTACGTAATTATTTATAAAAGTATTTCATTACCTGAATATTGAAAAATACAGAGCCCACATCATAAAACAAATTGTATGTGTGTGTGATGGGGGACATTATGAAACATCACCCTCAAAACATTTAATTGTAATTTGAAAAATAAAACAGTTATAACATCAAAAATTATTATTTTTTTATTATTAATATCTGATCAATGTGGAGTCAAAGGACATACATAGCTTGGGGGTCTATACTCTCTCATGCAAAAATATCATCGAACTGTGAATATAACGTTGAAAGTTTTTCTCACTTGGTAATACTATAAATTAAAGATGCCAAGAAATTATATTCTTGGTTTAATCCTTTATCCAAGTGTAAGCAAACTAAGTTTGCACATGTAATAAATGTTATAATACAAAATACTGACCTTTCTGTTCACTGCTTTCCTCTTCTGCATTCTCAGATGCTTCATCATCATCCCAATTTTCCTAGTATAGAAATGAAAGTTTCATATAAATGCAAACTGATACTAATTTGTTAATTACATAGTAATATGAACCTAAAAACTAAGGATAACAAATATTCATCAATAATCATTATTTTCATCTATGACATTTACTATCATATAAGTAGCTGTCTGAAGGAATACGCAAGAGGTGTCAACAGGTTTGACCTTAGTGTGGCAAAGATGTTTTGATGACAGTCTTTTTGTATCAGAGAATATTTAGAAGGGAAGTGTGGATAGTAAACGGAGAGGCTTAAAAAGGAAATGGAAGGCATGAAGCCTGAACTACAGAGGGTGAGCTTGAGACGTGACATATTAACTGTTGCAAGGAGAACAATTGTAGGTATGAGAGAAAGACCAACAACAAGGAGGGCGAGTGAGAGAAACAAGGAAAGAGGAAATGAGAGGAAGTGCGGTGCAAGAGATACAGGGACGAGAACAGTGTGTGTGTGTGTGTGAGAGAGAGAGAGAGAGAGAAAGCAGAAAGAGTTAGTGGTGTCAGAGGGAGAAGAATGAGAAGCTGTAATGAGTACAATGTATGGAGATTGAATGATTCAGGATATGCAGAATAGCATGTTAGAGGAGTGTTTGACTAAAGAAACAATTCGATGTGTTGCACTGGCAATGAAGTAGAGTGACAATGTGAATGAGATGAGATTACAGTAATGGCTGGTAAAAATGACGTGAGAGGTAGTGTGAATTAGGAAGTGAAAGATTTCAGATGTTATGAAATGTGCAGCAAAAGTGTGAAAGGTAAGACAGTCATTGTGTTTTTGCCTATGAATGATAATGCAGAGTAGAGAAGAGCAATGATAATGAAGATAAATGAGATGAAAGTAAGAATGTGAATGAAGAGAGTTCTAGAACATATGAATACTTGGAGTACCTTTGAGGACAGAAGGGTATGCAAGAGATGGATTGCATTTGAAGACATAAGGATGCAGTCCGTTGAAGAGAATTGTTTACTGGGGATGTGAGTCTTATAAAAGTGGAAACTATATTTGCTAAGGGTGGAGAGTAGAAGGGATGGCCTCTTGTGGGAATGGTGGATTGGAAAATGACTAGATAAACAGTATAGTTCAGAGCTAAGTAGAAGTCATGGAAAGTAATAATTGTTATGAGAATACAGACAATGCATTGGTTTTTCTATATACAAATGCCAAGAGTATTTAGGAATAAAGGTAATGAGCCTGTAGCATAGCCTAACTCTACCAGAAGATCATTCTTATTAGTGAAACTTGGTTGGAAGAGTAGGATTCCCTGACAGGAAAAGAAATGGATGGGTATAGCATATTACTTATGATAAGTGATGAGCTGCGATTCTCATGATAGAGAATCACGGAGCAAATGATACACTGATGGCTTTGAGAACCTATGGGAGAAGGAAGGCATCGACAGGACAGATATTTAGTCGGATGTCACTGAAAGATGAGGAATATAGAGGGCAATGAATAGGAAATGTTCAGTCAAGTTTGGCGAGTACAAAACGAATTATCTATATATCGAGGCTTAAGTGCTGGGAGGAACTGGCATTAATCCTTCAACACCAGTTCCTCCCAGCACTTAAGCCTCGATATAAAGATAATTCGAATATTTGATGATGATGAATAGAAGTTCATCATCATCAAATTCCTGGCATGTACTCTCAAGGGGTGTACAGGATATGATAGTACTACATGAAAAATTACCTCATTACTAACTTCCTATCTACAATTTTCCTCCAAATCAATCTGTTACCTGTCAAGACCCCAACATTATCAGATTTTATATTTCTGTCTTCTAAGGAACTTTTACTGTATCAATCCACCTACATGTTGGTCTTCTTCTGGATCTTTTTCCTGCCAATCTGGCAGAGAACACTTGTTTTGCTAATCTTTCCTCTCCCATTCTGAAACTTTGTCCAGTTCATATAGAAATGGACCTGGTAAAGTTTGTTATATAAGGCAATTTGATACTGTTTACATGTCTTAGTTATTTCTTCAATACTTTCATATAAAAGGCAAGTTATTTTGAAGTGATAAAACTGTTGAAAAGGTTTTTAATAATTAATTCAGTGGATTTTGCTGATACTTTCATTTGATAATCAAAAGCAAGCCAAGTGCAGTGGATGAAGAAAACATGTTTTTTTTTTATTGTCATATCAGTCATGAATTGGGATGCAAGAAGAGTCCGACTTATGGTGCTGCCATACAGAGAACAGTTCTTACATTAGTCTTTCATCATCAAATTCCTGATATATACCCTCAAGGGGTGTACAGGATATGATAATATCATTACTAACTTCCTATCTACAATTTTCCTCCAAATCAATCTGTTACCTGTCAAGACTCCAACATTATCAGATCTTATATTTCTGTCTTCTAAGGAACTTTTACTGTATCAATCCACCTACATCTTGGTCTTTTTCCTACCAATCTTGCAGAGAACACTTGTTTTGCTAATCTTTCCTCTCCCATTCTGTTTAAGTGACCATACCACCTGAGATTAGCTCTGCTAGCACATTCCTGGATGCTAACAATGTCAAGTTCTTTCCTAATATCCCCGTTTTTAATATGATATTGCCACTGATACCATCTTTTCATGCCTCTAATCTTTCTCAAGACTCATCTGTGGTCTCTAGTCTTTCGTCATGTGTTTTATTTCTAACCTAGCTTTCAGATCCATAAGTTAAAATTGGTTTGAACACTGTCTTGTATACAGCTAATTTAGTGTTTTGACTAATTTCTCTCTTATACCATATAAATTTATTCATGCTTCCTACCATTCCGGCTTTGTTGATTCCGTTGTTTATTTCCATATTTAATTTACCATCTTACAAATTTTACAAATTTACAAATCTGAAAACAAACCCCAACTCAACATCACCAGAGTTAAAGATCGGTACTATCAACATAAGAAGCCTGAATGGCAAAGAAATGGAGCTAGCTGAGGAATTAGATAAGTACCAGATCGACATAATAGGGGTGACTGAAACAAAAAAGACCAAAACTGGTGAGATCTTTCTGAGCAATAAATACAAAATGTTATATTCAGGCAATGACAATCAAGGAAAAGAAGGAGTAGCCATAGTATTCAACACAAAATATGAGGCTAATCTTCTTGAATGGCTGTCAGTCTCAAGTAGAGTAATGTGGGCAAATATGAGAATGGGGAACTGGACAATGAGACTTATTTGTGCCTATGGTCCCACAGAAGGTTCTACTAAGGTAGAAGTGGAGGAATTTTTTGAGGCTTTAGAAAAAGCAACTGACACAATGAAAAATGAAAAGTTGGTCCTTGTTGGGGATCTAAATAGTAGAGTAGGAAATGATTGTGAGACATACAAAAATATTTTGGGAAAATTTGGAGAAAAGAGCAAAGCTAATAATAATGGCAAATATCTGTTGGATTTCTGCTCAGGACATGGACTGGTTATTACTAACACCATGTTCCAACATAAAAATGTGCACAAATTCACATGGAGAGAAGAGGCTAGGAATAAGAAAAGTCTCATTGACTATGTTATTGTTGATAGTGATGTTTTCTCCCTGGTGCAGGACACCAGAGTGTACAGAGGATTTGAAATTGGAAGTGATCACTATTTAGTCTTGAGCAGGATAAAATTGAATTTCATATTGAAAAGAATAACATGTAAGAAAGTTTTAAAGCGAATTAAAGTTGAGCAGCTCTCAGATGTGAACTGTAGACTAAAATACAGAAATATTATTGAAAAGAAAATGAAAGAGTTTGAGAACAGGAATCAAACCTTGGAGATTCAGTGGCAAACTCTGAAGGAAACATTGATTGATTCTGCCAGAGAGGCATGTGGTGAGGTTGTGTGCAAGGATAAAAAAATCAGAACTCCCTGGTGGACACAGGAAGTTAAAGAGGCAGTGAAGGAAAAGAAGAAAGCATATCAAAAGTTCCTGGCAAATAAGTCAGCTTTTACTCTTACAGAATACAGAGACAAATGTAAGAAAGCTAAACAGTGTGTAAAACTAGCTAAACAAAAGTCATGGGAGGACTTTGGCAAGAATATAGAAAATAAATATCAAGAAGGTGGCAAAATATTCTGGAGGTTGTTGAAGAAGCTTAGGAATGGAGGAAAGAGTGCTGTAAAAGGAATTAGAGATGATAAAGGTGAAATGAAAACAGGAGAAAAAGATATCCTTGAAATATGGAGTAATTACTTTGAAAAACTGCTAAATGAAACAAGCAGTGATGACAGCACAGTGATAAAAAACACTGACCAGGCATGCAGTCAGGAATACATATCCATACTTGAAGTAGAAAAAGCCATCAAAGGCTTGAAATGTGGAAAGGCAGCAGGAGTAGATGATATTCGACCAGAAATGCTGAAGTATGGTGGTATAAGAGTCTTACAGTGGCTGCACTGCATAGTTCAGAAAGCCTGGACAGAGGGACGAATTCCCGATGATTGGAGTAGAGCTCTCATAGTACCCATATATAAAAAGGGAAATAAAACTGAATGTGAGAATTACAGAGGTATTTCCCTACTGAGTGTTCCTGGCAAGATCTATGCAAGTATACTTGAGAAACGGTTGAGAAGAATTGTGGAAGAAAAGCTTGGTGAAGAACAAGCTGGATTCAGGCCAAATAGAGGCTGTCAGGATCAGATCTTCACTTTACGACAAATAGTCGAGAAAGCATGGGAATATAACAAAGATCTGTATTTAAGCTTTGTCGATTTGGAAAAGGCATATGACAAGGTGCCAAGAGAGAAGCTATTCAATACACTGCAGTTATATGGTGTCAATGGGGCATTATATCAAGCAATACTTAGTCTTTATTTGAGTTGTGAGTCAGCAGTTAGAATTGAAGGAAGTACAGGAAGATGGTTTAATGTTAAATCTGGTGTGAGACAAGGATGTACATTATCCCCTCTGTTATTCATTATCTATATGGATCACATTATGAAGGAATGTGGTATTAAACCTGATATCAAAATTGGAGATGTTAATATCAGCTCTTTGCTTTATGCGGATGATGTTATACTTCTAAATAAATCCGCTACAAGTCTGCAAGATTCTCTGACTAAATTGAATAGCTGTTGTAATAGATATGGTATGAAGGTCAGCAATAAAAAGTCAAAGACAATGAAAATAGGCAGAATCATTGAAAATGTCAACTGTGCTGTGAATGGAGGACCTGTGGAACAAGTAAAACATTTCAGCTACTTAGGCACAATTTTTAGTGAAGATGGTAAACTAAATATAGAAATAGACAACAGAATCAGCAAAGCTGGTGTCGTGGGAAGTCAATTGAATAAATTCATATGGAATAAGAAAGAAATTAGTCGGAACACTAAATTAGCTGTATACAAGACTGTGTTCAAACCAATTTTAACTTATGGATCTGAGAGCTGGGTCAGAAGTAAAACACTTGACCAAAGACTAGAGACCGCAGATATGAGAGTCCTGAGAAAGATTAGAGGCGTGAACAGATGGCATCAATGGCAATATCATATTAAAAATGAGGATATTAGGAAAGAACTTGACATTGTCAGCATCCAGGAATGCGTTAGCAGAGCTAATCTCAGATGGTATGGTCACTTAAATAGAATGGGAGAGGAAAGATTAGCAAAACAAGTGTTCTCTGCCAAGTTGGCAGGAAAACGACCCAGAGGAAGACCAAGATATAGGTGGATTGATACGGTACAAAGTGCCTTAGACGATAGAAATATAAGATCTGACAATGTTGGAGTCTTGACAAGTAACAGACTGATTTGGAGGAAAATTGTAGATAGGAAGTTAGTAATGATGTAATTTTTTCATGTAGTACTGTCATATCCTGTACACCCCTTGAGGGTACATGGCAGGAATTTGATGATGATGATGATGATGATGATGATTTACCATCTTCATTAAAAAATGTGCCTAAGTAGCTGAAATGTTTTACTTCTTTTATAGGTTCTCCATTCACAATGCAGTTGATATTTTCAATGCTTCTGCCTATTTTCATTGTCTTGTTATTGCTGACCTTCATATCAAATCTATTACAACTGTTATTCAAGTTAGTCAGAGATGACATAATCTGCATAAACTAAAGAGCTGAGATTAACATCTCCAGTTCTAATACCACTTACCTTCATAATGTGATCCACATAGATAATGAATAACAGAGGGGATAATGTACATCCTTGTCTGATAATAGATTTGACATCAAAACCATCTTTGTGTACTTCAATTATAACTGCTGACTCAAATAAAGATGAAGTATTGCTTGCTATAATGCCCTGCTGACACCATGTAAGTGTAGCGTTTTGAATGGCTTGTCATATGCCTTTTCCAGATCTACAAAACTTAAATACAGATCTTTGTTATATTCCCATGATTTCTCAACTCTTTGTCGTAAAGTGAAAATCTGATCCTGACAGCCTCTATTTGGCCTGAATCCAGCTTTTTCTTCACCTAGTTTCCCTTCCACAATCTTTCCAACTGTTTCTCAAGTATACTTGCATAAATCTTACCAGGAATATTCAGTAAAGAAACACATCTACAATTTTCGCATTGTTTTATTTCCCTTTTTGTATAATGGTACTATGAGAGCTGTACTAAAATCATCAAGAATTTGTTCCTCTCTCCAGGCCTCTCCTGAACTATGAACTGCAGCCACTGGAAGAATTTTATACCTCCATACTTCAGTATTTCTGTTCAAATATCATCTACTCCTGCTGCCTTTCCACATTTCAGGTTTTTGATGGCTTTTTCTACTTAAAGTATGAATATGTACTCCTCATAGCATGCCTATTGAGTGTTTTTTTACCATTATCCTGATTGTTTCATTTAGTAATTTTTTGAAGTAATTACTCCATGCATCAAGGATATCTTTTTTCCATTCATGTCACCTTTATCATCTCTAATTCCTATTACGAGGGAGGTATGAAAAGTTCTCGACCTAACAATGAACTTATAATTTCAAAATTATTTTATTTTTCAACATAATCTCCCTTAAGACTAATAGATTTATTCCAGCAATGCTCCAGTGCCATTATCACATCCCTGTAGTGATTCTAGGGAAGATATGCAAAATACTCCTCTACAGCTGCAATCACCTCTTGATTTGAAGAAAAACGCTGTCCACCGAGGAAGAGTTTTAGTTTTAAGAAGAGATAGAAATCAGAGGGAGCCAAATATGGGGAATAGGGTGGATGTTCCAACAATTCACAGTGTAGAACCCTTAATTTTTTCATTGCCAAAACACCTTCGTGGGTAGGTGAATGATGAAAGATGATTTTTTCTTCTAGTCTGGTTAACAGATCAAAATAATATTTCCTAGTCATTGTTTTACCCTTTTCAAGATAATAAACATCCCAAAACACCAATGCCATGACGTTTCCTGCTGATGGAACCGACTTTGTCTTCTTTGGCGCTGAACAACCAGCTTCTGTCCAGCATTTGACTGCTGTTTGGATTCTGGTGTGTAATGGTGAATACCAGTCTTATCCATAGCAATAAATTGACACAAAATCAGTTTTATTCTTGTTGAAATACTCCAAGCACTGTTCAGAGATTTTCATGCGAATGCATTTTTGATCTGCTGTGAGCAAGTGCAGCATCCATCTTGCGCAAAGCTTTTTCATTTGCAATTCTTCATGAAATATATATTGTACACATTCTTTTGAAATGCGTTTGGTCTCAGTAATTTTACGCACTTTGACTCACCGGTCATCCAATACCATATAATGCACATTATCAAAGACTTCTGGTGTTGTTGCACTTTTTGAAAGTGCTTCAAGACTGGTACGGCCACATTTAAACTCAGCATCCCATTTCTTAATTGTCGAAAACAAAGGAGAAGAGTGCCCATAAACTTTTATGAACTTCGAATGAATTTCTTTTGCCATTAAACTTTCTTTTACAAAAAATTTTATAACAGCACGATACTCAATTTTATCCATTTTAAGGGATACAGGCAACGCTTTTGCTTCAGACAACTGTATAAAATAAACTACTTGATAGAATGACTTGCAATTTCACATGGATGCTTATGATAGATGTACCAACTTAGAAAAAAAAATCTTGGCGATAGTGTTGCCATCTATGGTCAAGGTTGAGAACTTTTCAGACCACTCTCGTATAGTACTCTTTCCAAGGTTTGGTTCTTGTTCTCAAATCCTTTCATTTCTTCTTGAATAATGTTCATGTATTTTAGACTACAGTTCACATCTGAGAGCTGCTCAACTTTTATTTATTCACTTTAAAACTTTCTTACATGTTCTTCTTTTTAATATTAAATTTTATCCTGCTCAAAACTAAATGGTGATCACTTTCAATTTCAAATAATCCTCTGTACACTACTGTACAGAGGATTTAAAACATCACTATCAACAATAACATAGTCAATGAGACTTTTCTTAATCCTTGCATCTTCTCTCCATGTGAATTTGTGTACATTTTTATGTTAGAACACTGTGTTACTAATACTCAGTCCATGACCTGAGCAGAAATCCAACAGGCATTTGCCATTATTATTAGTGTTGCTCTTTTCTCCAAATTTTTCCAAAATATTTTTGTATGTCTAACAATCATTTCCTATTCTGCTATTTAGATCTCAAACAAGGATCAACTTTTCTTTTTTCATTGTGTCAAATGCTTTCTCTAAGGCCTAAAAAAATTCCTCCACTTCTACCTTTAGAACCTTGTGGGAATATAGGCACATATATTAGTCTCATTGTCCAGTTCCCCATTCTGATATTTGCCCACATCACTTTACTTGATGTTGCCCGCCATTCAAGAAGATTATCCTTATATTTAGTTTTGAAAACTATAGATACTCCTTTTTCCTGGTTGTTATTGCCTGAATATAACATTTTTGATTTATTGTTTAGAAAGATCTCACCAGTTGTCTTTTCTGTTTCAGTCATCCCTATGTCGTTCTGGTCTGGTACTTATCCAATTCCTCAGCCACCAAGCTAGAACTCTGATAATGTTGAGTTGGGATGTGGATCAGGATTTGTTCCAGTTGCTGAATTTTTGCTGTTCTGTGTTGTTTTCCCTAATGAAAACAATGAATGCCTTGTTTAACCGGGCAAGGCCCCAGCTATCACGAAGTTCTCTGATGTTGTACCATCATTTTACATCGTGGTTTAAGCCAATAAGAATACAATTTGGTCGGCTAATTCCCAAATTGCCAGCCCATCCTTGTTCATTCAGTATCCAGGTAGATACTGAACAGGGTGTACCATGAAAAGGTGAGGAGTGGACATTAGGTCAGAAGCCCTGGTCAGTTCTCCGCATTCCTTTAAAGGCTATGTGGAGGTCTCTTCTCAGTTTGAGACCCTTAAGCACCCTTGGATAGAAGATTCAAAATACTATTCAATTTTTCCTGTATTTTGTCTAAGTCACAGAGATATCTTTCCAGAGTACAATACAAGACTTGTAACGCAAAACTAAGTGAAACATGTGGATGAAACACTAGTTTTAACTAGTGGGGGGGGGGGTACTCTCTATAATTGCATGTTGATGGCCTCAAATGTAAACTGGGATCTCAAAATATTAGTATTTCACATATGTTGGGAAGTTTTATGAATCCATATTTATTCAGGTTAGACTGATTTCTCAGGGCAGCTGCAGAAATCTAAGAAGTATTTCTCTCCTAAATCTGCTGCAACAGAATATTGTAGTTTTCTTCAAGTTGATTCTATGAATCATATCTAGAGCATGATCTGCAAGGCCTGACTGATCAGTCATGATTATAGATGTGCTTTTTATGTTTACCTATGTGGATGGGTGGCTGATCTTCCTATATGGTCCATAGTAGGCCAACTGGCAGGAACAGAGAACTCTACATACACCACCAGGACCTGATCAAGGAGGGAGCTAGTCCTTAATGGATCAGATAAGAATATCAGTATCACTTGAGGCTTGAAAGATGAGAAAAAGTTCTATTTCTTTAGAATTCTGGCTTTAATTCCAATGTCTATGGGACGCGGATAGTCATAGCATTACTAAAACCCATCTGAAGAGAAAGTCATAGACTGGGAGACGTTCCCTCCCTCCCTCCTCTACAGAAACTATAACCATTAAATTAGGTGTTCATTTTAAAATTTTATGGAATTTACAACCGTGTTAAAAAACTTTTTTTATTATCCCTTGAATTTCACAAGGAAGCCTGTGAGATTATCAGCAACCACCCCAATCTGAACAACAATGATGGTTTAAAAATTCCAAACATTTGGAAGGTATATATTCGACCTTCCTCACCAAGAACTATAAAAAGGACTGTAGAAAATCCAGTATTGTAAATCAAAAATAAGAATTGGAATACTAAAAATAGGACACCAATTGTTTCTGAAAGAAAATCATCTAAAAAAATGTTTATTCCTGTCATTGTAAAAATAGAATTTAGCTTGATGTAAAAATTTATTTTTTATTTTATTTTATTTTATTTATTTTTATTTTTATTTTATTTATTTATTTTTTTAAATTTTTTTTTTTTTTCACCAGAGGTCACGCCAGTAAAATAACATGTGATCAAATCATTGTTTCTCTAGCTTACAGTTAATGATGTAACTCAGCTTGTTCTGTATACTTATACTTATGTACGCTCTAGATGATGATCTTGATGTGAAGATCGAAACGTCAGGATAATAAAAAAAGTTTTTTTTAACACGGTTGTAAATTCCATAAAATTTTAAAATGAATGCTGATCACCGTGTAACCCTAAAAGAAAGGATTAAATTAGGTGTGGTGTATGGGAGATCTGGAAAGTTTTGATAAACACTGAGAACAATAAGCTTATGTAAGTAACTAATGCTCGTGTATCCTCTTATGTTCCTTCTTGTAGTATATCAGTTGCTTTAATGTCATTTTTGTTCTAGTGTTTATCAGAACTTTCCAGACTCCCCTCATATATGGTCGAGTTCTGCTGCAAGAGAGTCCTTACTGCAACAAAAGCCATAGGCTCTAATGGGAACTCCTGTGAATATATTTGCTTATGTGATATAGGTTTCCTGTATATTAAAAAAGGGGAAGTTACTATTAGGAAGAAGTGCTACCAAGGTGTCTATGGAAGGCTAGACTATTATTATTTTCCTTTATCATCATAAATTGTATTCCAGGGTGTATATTACTGAGGTGACAAAGGAAAGAGTAATGTCTCTGGGCCATTAGGCCAAAGAATTTTTTTTTTTTTTCTAAGTTGGTACATCTGTCATAAGCATCCATGTGAAATTGCAAGTCATTTTATCAAGTAGTTTGTTTTATACAGATGACTGAAGCAAAAGTGTTGTCTATATCCCTTGAAATGGATAAAATTGAGTACCGTGCAGTTATACAATTCTTTGTAAAAGAAGGTTTAATGGCAAAATAAATTCAAAGTTCATAAAAGTTTACGGGCACTCTTCCCCTTTGTTTTCGACAATTAAGAAATGGGATGCTGAGTTTAAATGTGGCCGTACCAGTCTTGAAGATGATTAACGTGACGCACTTTAAAAAAGCGTAACACTATCAGAAATCATTGATCAAATGCATGATATGGTATTGGATGACCAGCGAGTCAAAGTGCGTGAAATTGATGAGACTATAGGCATTTCAAAAGAACATGTAGGATATATTTGCATAAAAAAGCTTTGTGCAAGATGGGTGCCATGCTTGCTCACAGCAGATCAAAAATGCACTCACATGAAAATCTCTGAACAGTGCTTGGAGCAGTTTAACAAGAATAAAACTGATTTTGCGCATCGATTTATTACTAAGGATGAGATTTGGATTCACCATGACACACCAGAATCCAAACAGTAAACCAGTGGACAGAAGCCAGTTGTTCAGCGCCAAAGAAGATAAAATTGGTTCCATCAGCAGGAAAGGTCATGGCATCAGTATTTTGGGATGTTAAAGGCATTTTGTTTATTAATTATCTTGAATTGTTTATTAATTGTTTATTAATTATCTTATCTGGACTGGTTGGCCAAGTGGTTAGTGTATCTACTCTCCAGCCAAGAGGCTGCAGGTTCAAATCCCACCATGGGCATGAATGTTTGTGACTGTCCTAACTAACTTTGTATGGAAAGAGAATCTGTGGAATACCACTTCTGGTAGAGACTTCACTCCCGAAATCCTTGAGATACGGGAGTGACCACATACTATCCAGTGATGCTAAATGTGAATAACTAGTTAAACCATATTATTATTATTAACTCAAGACCCCATGGAGTCAAAGACTAGAAGATCCTTTTTTCATGCACACACACAGCTCATCATAACGTGCCTTAGACACACTCAAATTCTCTGTAGACACCACACTCTCATGCAAGGCATTCCAATCATTCACAACTCTGCAAGCAAAAAAACCTGTTTTTCACTCCCCTGCTCACACCCTCCTTATACAGTTTCTAAGGATGACCTCTGGTTCTCCCCTGATATCCCACTGTTTTCTGTAAACATCTCCAACATCGATCATATAACAACCCCTTACTAACTTGTGGGTCTATCATATCACCCCTCTTCCTCCTATCCACTAGACTCTGTAAATTGCATTTTCTCAACCTTTCCTCATATTCAACATTCAAGAGATCAGACACTACCTTAGTCAGTCTCTGGACCCTTTCCAACATCTCTTTGTCCTTTTGAAAACCAGATGACATATAGAATTCAGTTAAAGCTGAAAGAAACTTTGTCCAGTTCACATAGAAATGGGCCTGGTAAAGTTTGTTATATAAGGCAATTTGATACTGTTTACATGTCTTAGTTATTTCTTCAATACCTTCATATAAAAGGCAAGTTATTTTGAAGTGATAAAACTGCTAATAAGGTTTTTAATAGTTTATTCAGTGGAGTTTGCTACTACTTTCATTTGATAATCAAAAGCAAGCCAAGTGCATTGGATGAAGACAACATGTTTTTTTTTATTGTCATCAGTCATATTATTCATAACTTGGGATGCAAGAAGAGTCTGACTTATGCTGCTGCCATACAGAGAACAGTTTTTACATTAGTCTTTCATCATCATCAACAAATTCCTGATATATACCCTCAAGGGGTGTACAGGATATGATAGTACTACATGAAAAATTACATCATTACTAACTTCCTATTTAGAATTTTCTTCCAAATCAATCTGTTACCTGACAAGACTCTAACATTATCAGATCTTAT
Organism: Typopeltis vanoorti; assembly: GCF_054136105.1. Classification (NCBI taxonomy): domain Eukaryota; kingdom Metazoa; phylum Arthropoda; class Arachnida; order Uropygi; family Thelyphonidae; genus Typopeltis; species Typopeltis vanoorti. Next base: position 110,689,937 of record NC_143564.1, read on the forward strand.
ATTTCTATCTTCTAAGGCACTTTTTACTGTATCACTCAACCTATATCTTGGTCTTCCTTTGGGTCGTTTTCCTGCCAACCCGGCAGAAAACACTTGTTTTGCTAATCTTTCCTCTCCCATTCTATTTAAGTGACCATACTACCTGAGACGAGCTCCTAATGCATTAATGGAAGCTGACAAAGAACTTAACAAAAATGTCAAATTCTTTCCTAATATCCTCATTTTTAATATGATATTGCCACTGCTGCCATCTATTCATGCCACTAATCTTTCTCAGGACTGTCATATCTGCGGTCTCTAGTCTTTAGTCAAGTGTTTTACTTCTTTATTATATTCCCATGATTACTCAACTATCTGTCGTAAAGTGAAAATCTGATCCTGACAGTCACTATTTGGCCTGAATAAAGCTTGTTCTTCACCAAGCTTCTCCTCTACAATCCTTCTCAACCGTTTCTCAAGTATACTTGCATATATCTTACCAGGAACATTCAGTAGAGAAATACCTCTGTAATTCATACAATCAGTTTTATTTCCCTTTTTATGTGTATGGGTACTATGAGAGCTCTACTCCAATCATCTGGAATTCATCCCTCTGTCCAGACCTTCTCAACTATACAGTGCAGCCACTGTAAAACTTATAAACCTCCAAACTTGAGCATTTCTGGTCGAATATCATCTATTCCCTGCCTTTCACATTTCAGGCTTTTGATGGCTTTTTCTACTTCCAGTATGAATATATATTCCTGACTGCAAGCCTCGTCAGTGTTTTTTACCTGTGCTGTTATCACTGCTTGTTTCATTTAGCAGTTTTTCAAAGTAATTACTCCATACTTCAAGGATATCTTTTTCTCCTGTTTTCATTTCACCTTTATCATCTTTAATTCCTTTTACAGCTCTCTTTCCTCCATTTCTGAGATTCTTCAACAACCTCCAGAATATCTTGCCACCTTCTTGATATTTATTTTCTATGTTCTTACCAAAATCCTCCATTCACTTTTGTTTATACACAGCATTTAGCTTTCTTACATTTGTCTCTGTATTCTCTAAGATCACAAGTTGACTTATTTGCCAGGAACTTTTGATATGCGTTCTTCTTTTCTTACACTGCCACTTTAACTCCATGGTGTCCACCATGGAGTACGGATTTTTCTATCCTTGCAGACAACCTCACCACATATCTCTCCGGCTGAATTAATCAGTGTTTTTTTTTTTAGGACTAGCCACTGAATCTCCAAGGTTTGGTTCTTGTTCTCAAACTGTTTCATTTTTTCTTCAACCATGTTTGTGTATTTTAGTCTACATTTCACATCTGAGAGCTGCTCAACTTTTATTCGCTTTAAAACTTTCTTACATAGTGATGTTTTCTCCCTTGTGCAGGACACCAGAATGGACAGAGGATTTGAAATTGGAAGTGATCACCATTTAGTCTTGAACAGGATAAAATTGAATTTCATCTTGTTCTTCTTTTCAATATGAAATTCAATTTTATTCTGCTCAAGACCAAATAGTGATCACATCCAATTTCAAATCCTCTGTACACTCTGGTGTCCTGCACCATCACTATCAACTATAACATAGTCTATGAAGGTTTTCTTGCCTCTTCTCTCAATGTGAATTTGTGCACATTTTTATGTTGGAACATTGTGTTAGTAATAACCAGTCCATGTCCTGAGCAGAAACCAACAGGGATTTGCCATTATTATTAGCTTTGTCCTTTTCTCCAAATTTTCCAAAACATTTTTGTATGTCTGACAATCATTTCCTACTCTGCTATTTAGATCTCCAACAAGGACCAACCTTTTCATTGTGTCAGTTGCTTTCTCTAAAGTCTCAAAAAATTCCTCCACTTCTATCTGAGTAGAACCTTCCGTGGGACCATAGGAACAAATCAATCTCATTGTCCAGTTCCCCATTCTAATATTTGCCCACATCACTCTATTTGAGACTGCCTGCCATTCAAGAAGATTAGCCTCGTATTTAGTGTTGAATACTATAGCTACTCCTTCTTTTCCTTGATTTTCATTGCCTGAATATAACATTTTGTATTTATTGCTCAGAAAGATCTCACCAGTTTTTGTCTTTTTTTTTTTTGTTGTTTTAGTCACCCCTATTATGTCGATCTGGTACTTATCTAATTCTTCAGCTAGCTGCATTTCTTTGCCATTCAGGCTTCTTATGTTGATAGTACCGATCTTGAATTCTATTGATGTTGAGTTGGGGCAGGTTTTAAGTAAGATGAGTAGCTAGACTGTTCCTCATGTTGTTTGGAGTTGTAATGTGGAGAATATATTCGTACTTGCCATATTAAGTAGTTGATTTTATGCTGTAGATATTTATCTTTCTTTTTGTAAAATTAAACATTTTTATTTTGGTTATAAAGTATTTGGAGACAGTCTCTTAATGGTGTAAATAGTTATGGGAGTCATCTAGAACAGTGCTTCCCAAACTTCTGAATGTTAGGGCCCCCTTTCGAAAAATTAAAATATTTCACGGCCCCCCTCGAAAAAAAATCATAATATAGTCATATATTATGTCATACATTACTTGGTTGTTGAGAAATACTTTGACGAGCAGAGACAAGCAAGTTATTGTACCTCTGTACCGAGCCTTGATAAGACCTCATCTCGACTACTGAACCCAGATTTGGTCACCTAGGTTTCTTCTTGATGGGGAGGAGGTGGAGAGGATCCAGAGGCGATTGACCAAGATGATAGCAGGTCTATGAACCTTATGACAACAGGTTGAAGAGGTGTGGGTTGTGGAAATTAGTTGATAGGTGAAAAAGGGGAGATATGATTGAGACATACAAATTGCTATAGGGTTTCTATAGGATTAATTCAGAGGATATTTTTGAGATCAGGTCTGGTGGTGGGAGAACTAGGGGACACCTATGGAAGCTAGGAAAGAGTGTGGTCAGTAAGGATGTTAGAGCTGGGTTGTTTACTTTTAGAGTGGTAAATGAGTGGAATAAGCTGCCACAGTCTGTTGTGGGTGCCATGACTGTGAATGAGTTCATGGCAAGGTATGATAGATACTGTGAGAATGTCGTATAGTTGTGTGGACATGATGTTTAGGGCCTCCCTCGATGAGTCTAAAGACTCCCTGGAGTCGCCCGTAATAATAATAATTATTATAATATTTATTATTTATATTCAATACAAAACATACACAGCGAATATTGCAAAAATCAAATGTAAATATTACATTTTTAGCATCTTACATACACATTTAACATGGCACATTATCTTATATTTTTATATAGATAGATATATTGTATAGATAATTTGCAGTACAAGCACATGAAAACGTAAAACGATTAGTAATAAATAATTAAAAACATAAAAGAAGTTTAATAACAATTTAATGTGATGGATGTGTTTCAATACTGCTACACAAAAAGTCAATATCAGGTGAAATATTTGAAACTGCAATTCTTAGATTTCTGCTTTGAAATCAAACACATATGAATAAGCATATATTTACTAATATTCATTAAGCACCGAAATACGCAGGAAGCAAAATTTGTGAACCCGCACCAATATGTGATTTTTTTTCCACATTAAAATATAAAAAATAATAAAAAAGAAATAATAAATAATAAAAATTAAATACATTTCTTCATCATCATCATCAAATTCCTGCCAAGTACCCTCAAGGGGTGTGCAGGATATGACAGTACTACATGAAAAAAATTACATCATTACTAACTTCCTATCTACAATTTTCCTCCAAATCAGGCTGTTACTTGTCAAGAATCCAACATTATCAGATCTTATATTTCTATCATCTAAGGCACTTTGTACCGTATCAATCCACCCTTGGACTTCTTCTGGGTCGTTTTCCTGCCAACCTGGCAGAGAACACTTGTTTTGCTAATCTTTCGTCTCCCATTCTATTTAAGTGACCATACCACCTGAGATTAGCTCTGCTAACGCATTCCTGGATGCTGACAATGTCAAGTTCTTTCCTAATATCCTCATTTTTAATATGATATTGCCATTGATGCCATCTGTTCACGCCTCTAATCTTTCTCAGGACTCTCATATCAGCGGTCTCTAGTCTTTGGTCAAGTGTTTTACTTCTGCCCCCAGCTCTCAGATCCATAAGTTAAAATTGGTTTGAACACAGTCTTGTATACAGCTAATTTAGTGTTCCGACTAATTTCTTTCTTATTCCATATGAATTTATTCAATTGACTTCCCACGATACCAGCTTTGCTGATTCTGTTGTCTATTTCTATATTTAGTTTACCATCTTCAGTAAAAATCGTGCCTAAGTAGCTGAAATGTTTTACTTGTTCCACAGGTTCTCCATTCACAACACAGTTGACATTTTCAATGATTCTGCCTATTTTCATTGTCTTTGACTTTTTATTGCTGACCTTCATACCATATCTATTACAACAGCTATTCAATTTAGTCAGAGAATCTTGCAGACTTGTAACGGATTTATTTAGAAGTATAACATCATCCGCATAAAGCAAAGAGCTGACATTAACATCTCCAATTTTGATATCAGGTTTAATACCACTTTCCTTCATAATGTGATTCATATATAGAGGGGATAATGTACATCCTTGTCTCACACCAGATTTAACATTAAACCATCTTCCTGTACTTCCTTCAATTTTAACTGCTGACTTACTACTCAAATAAAGACTAAGTATTGCTTGATATAATGCCCCATTGACACCATATAACTGCAGCGTATTGAATAACTTCTCTCTTGGCACCTTGTCATATGCCTTTTCCAAATCGACAAAACTTAAATACAGATCTTTGTTATATTCCCATGCTTTCTCGACTATTTGTCGTAAAGTGAAGATCTGATCCTGACAGCCTCTATTTGGCCTGAATCCAGCTTGTTCTTCACCAAGCTTTTCTTCCACAATTCTTCTCAACCGTTTCTCAAGTATACTTGCATAGATCTTGCCAGGAACACTCAGTAGGGAAATACCTCTGTAATTCTCACATTCAGTTTTATTTCCCTTTTTATATATGGGTACTATGAGAGCTCTACTCCAATCATCAGGAATTCGTCCCTCAGTCCAGGCTTTCTGAACTATGCAGTGCAGCCACTGTAAGACTTTTATACCACCATACTTCAGCATTTCTGGTCGAATATCATCTACTCCTGCTGCCTTTCCACATTTCAAGCCTTTGATGGCTTTTTCTACTTCAAGTATGGATATGTATTCCTGACTGCATGCCTGGTCAGTGTTTTTTATCACTGTGCTGTCATCACTGCTTGTTTCATTTAGCAGTTTTTCAAAGTAATTACTCCATACTTCAAGGATATCTTTTTCTCCTGTTTTCATGTCACTTTTATCATCTCTAACTCCTTTTACAGCACGCTTTCCATCATTCCTAAGCTTCTTCAACAACCTCCAGAATATTTTGCCACCTTCTTGATATTTATTTTCTATATTCTTGCCAAAGTCCTCCCATGACTTTTGTTTAGCTAGTTTTACACACTGTTTAGCTTTCTTACATTTGTCTCTGTATTCTGTAAGAGTAAAAGCTGACTTATTTGCCAGGAACTTTTGATATGCTTTCTTCTTTTCCTTCACTGCCTCTTTAACTTCCTGTGTCCACCAGAGAGTTCTGATTTTTTTATCCTTGCACACAACCCCACCACATGCCTCTCTGGCAGAATCAATCAATGTTTTCTTCAGAGTTTGCCACTGAATCTCCAAGGTTTGATTCCTGTTCTCAAACTCTTTCATTTTCTTTTCAATAATCTTTATGTATTTTAGTCTACAGTTCACATCTGAGAGCTGCTCAACTTTTATTTGCTTTAAAACTTTCTTACATGCCATTCTTTTCAATATGAAATTCAATTTTATCCTGCTCAAAACTAAATAGTGATCACTTCCAATTTCAAATCCTTTGTACACTCTGGTGTCCTGCACCATGGAGAAAACATCACTATCAACAATAACATAGTCAATGAGACTTTTCTTATTCCTTGCCCCTTCTCTCCATGTGAATTTGTGCACATTTTTATGTTGGAACATGGTGTTAGTAATAACCAGTCCATGTCCTGAGCAGAAATCCAACAGGTATTTGCCATTATTATTAGCTTTGCTCTTTTCTCCAAATTTTCCCAAAACATTTTTGTATGTCTGACAATCATTTCCTATTCTGCTATTTAGATCCCCAACAAGGACCAACCTTTTCATTGTGTCAGTTGCTTTTTCTAAAGCGTCAAAAAATTCCTCCACTTCTACCTTAGTAGAACCTTCTGTGGGACCATAGGCACAAATAAGTCTCATTGTCCAGTTCCCCATTCTCATATTTGCCCACATTACTCTACTTGAGACTGACTGCCATTCAAGAAGATTAGCCTCGTATTTTGTGTTGAATACTATGGCTACTCCTTCTTTTCCTTGATTGTCATTGCCTGAATATAACATTTTGTATTTATTGCTCAGAAAGAACTCACCAGTTTTGGTCTTTTTTGTTTCAGTCACCCCTATTATGTCGATCTGGTACTTATCTAATTCCTCAGCTAGCTCCATTTCTTTGCCATTCAGGCTTCTTACGTTGATAGTACCGATCTTTAACTCTGGTGATGTTGAGTTGGGGTTTGTTTTCAGATTTGTTCCAGTAGCTGACTTTTCGCTGTTCACCCTGGTTCCCTGGCGAAAACAACGGGGGCCTTGTTTAACCGGGCGACGCCCCAGCTGGCATGAAATTTTGTCATGTTGTACCATCATTTTTTATTTTGGTTTAACCAATAAGAATACAATTTGGTCGGCTAAATCCCAAATTACCAGCCCATCCTCGTTCGTTCAGTATCAAAGTAGATACCCAACAGGGTGCACCACGAGAAGGTGAAGATTGGACATTACGTCAGAAGCCATGGTCGGTTCTCCGCATTCCTTTAAAGGCTATGTGAAGGTCTCCTCTCAGTTATACAGCATTGATCCTTAAGCACCCCTTAAGGGTCAAAGAAAGAAATACATTTCTTTTAAGATTAAAAAAATCTACTTAGTCTTAAAACATTTTAAATTTGTTTTCATTATTTCACAGCCCCCCTCAACAAAACCTGGGGGGCTGTGAAATAATGAAAACAAATTTAAAATGTTTTAAGACTAAGTAGATTTTTTTTATTTTAAAACAAACATATTTAACTTTTATTATTTATTATTTCTTTTTTGCTATTTTTTATATTTTAATGGAAAAATTCACACATTGGTGTTGGTTTACAAACTTTGCTTCCAGCATATTTCAGCTCTTAATGAATATTTGTAAATATTGCTTATTCATATGTTTAATTTCAAAGCAGTGGTTAATTGTATTTACTTCGAATGCTCTCCAGGGAAGCTCCAAATCTTCCTGTCCCTTTCATCACACGTTCGTAATCAGGGACTGTTGATATTGACTTTATATACATATCAAAACTCGTTTAATATTATCACTGTCATCCGAGCTAGTTTTCTGTTGCCAATAAAAGTTTCGCATATACTTCACACATGAAAAAAAAAAAAGCTTAAACAAGTTCATGTTGGGAGATAGTAACTCGCTTGTAGTGGTAAACAACACGCCCTCCCGCAGAGGCAATAAAAACAAGTACTTTTATTATGCCAGTGAATAAGGTATGAGGAGTCTGTGTAATATATTTCAAGACAAATAGTGCAATTAGAGACAACTGGGATAAAAACACACTAATTAATGAATCATATGTCCCCTCATACAGAAACAAAACCATATGTTGCATGGGCAAACACAGTATCTAACTAAAAACTATTGTTATTAATTAGATGTGTGCGAGTTCGATTTCCCAAGGCAGCAATAAAATTCAACCGAACGTGTTAAAATTCGTAAAAATGCTAAAACTAAGTAATATATATATAATGAATGTTATGGCAGTTTCACATATGGAATTCGGTTGAAGAGAGTTAGCATTTCAACTCAATTGTCAGCTATGCTTTTATCTTTCGGTTGCGTGATCTTTTGTTAATACCGCACCAATCATATGCACATTTTAATAACCTGCCTTTGCTGTCTGTTTCGAGTTAGGCTTAATTACCGTAAAGGGAGAAAAGTCACAAAAGAGAAAAATGTTCCTGGTTCGGGGATTCCCTTATTCAGGTAATATTCACTAATTTCATGTTATCAGTCTGTGGTATGCCAGTATCGGTAAGTGGTGATATTATTTGATCTATTCTACGTTAAAAAATTTAACCCTGAGATGGATAAGTGTCTGATAAAAAATAAAAAAAAATTCCCGCGAACAATCAGAAGAAGCAGAAACAGACTAAAAAAAAAAGGACAGTATTTCATATTTTACCAGAACAGCCCGCATCGTCTTCAGAACCAAACGGTCAGAGGCAAAAAATGTAATATATGCATTTGATTTTTGCGATATTCGCTGTGTATGTTTTGTATCAAATATAAATACAATAAATATTATAATAATATATCTCTCTATTACGATTTTTTTCGAGGGGGGGCCCGTGAAATATTTTAATTTTTGCAAAGGGGGCCCTGACATCCAGATGTTTGGGAAGCGCTGATCTAGAAGACACAATATTTATGAGATATCTTGGAATATGAATTTGTGTACAACTTAGATTTAGAGTTTAGTTTCAGCATTTTCGTTTTATTTTAAAATTAAGAGTTAAACCACCCAGGGTGTGAGGGAGTAAGTAAAAATATTCCCGCACACACACACAAAGCAAAATACAAAGGTGATGTTGGCCAGGTGATCTGCTATGGACATAGTGTGAAAAAAAATTCAAATAGGTGATCACTAATTAAATGTCAAGAATTTACAAAATAAAGAACATAGCTGCTGATAACCCTTGCCATTCTTTCCAAGAGGACAGAGGTGAGGCACTAAGATGATAAATTGGCAGGTTACTTTTTTTTCCCTATCTGCTTTTTTGGGATTAGCTGAATACAAACTTGCTTCAAGTCTGAAGAGTAGATGCCACAGTTGGATATGAAAGACTGTACATATGACATAAGATGGGTGTTATTTCTGAAACAAAAATATCAAGCAGAACTGGAAAAATACCACCAGAAGCAAAAAGCATGTTGCTTAGGGAATGAGTGTTTAGATATCTGGATTGTGATATATCTACCTACAAATGACCAAACAGACAAGATGTGGTGCCAAAAGCTTATCTTTGGAAGATGTTATGGATAAAACTGAAAGCATAAAAGGGTCTATTACTCTTGAGCAAGTTTTCTATATGATAATAGGTGGTGGTACTCTTCTTTTTTTTTTTTTTTGGTATACTAGGTAGATGTGTAAAAAATTATATATTTATCTAGCACTCGTAATGTCAACATGTCATCATCATATTCTTGATATATAACCCTCAGGGGATGTACAGAATAATTATGATAGTACTACATGAAAAAGTTACACCATTACTAACTTCTCATCAACAATTTCCCTGAAAATTAATCTATTACACAGTCCAACACAATTTTTGCTGACTTTTATATAAGACTTGTTTTTTACTAATTTGGGTGCGCTGATTTTCAAATATCAAACCCATTTTTCTCTATCACGTCAGGTTTTTCCTCTATGGCATTTTCTTTTTGCTAATTTGTAAGTTTTTGATAGTTTTAAGGAGGCAGTACTATTTAGAGGATCAAAAAAATCGATTTTTTAATATTATTTTCTGAAAGTATGTACTTTTAAAAATCTGTTCCTAACTTTTTATCAAGAAATTCAAAAAATTCCCGAAGATATAGCCTATTATTCAAGGCAGTGCACAGATCAGAATTGGAGCGCTCACCACTCTCGCTTGTTAGTAAACGAATAAATGTGTAAGAACCTGCAACGGCATGTACTGGCGCTTTGAACGGGAATCGAACCTAGGACACTCCTTCCCCAGGCATATGGTTGTGAAGCGCAAAGCCACTAGGCTAACCGCGTGGATGTTTTTTCACTTGGTTATATTATAAATGACTAATGCCAAGAAATTGTATTCCAGGTTGGTCCCTTTATACAATTGTAAGCAAACAAAATTTCATGTGAAATATCTTCACGAGTGGGCTACTTATATACGGAGATTAACGACTTCATATCAATTGTCTTCGTATCCATAACACAAAGCACACATCCTTCTGGATGTGTATATTCGTTGAAAGATTTTCCATTTGATTATACTATAAATTAAAGATGCCAAGAAATAATATTCTTGGTTTAATCCTTTATCCAAGTGTAAGCAAATAAAGTTTGCAAGTGAAGTAACTTCATGACTGAATAACTCGTATATAGAGGCTAATGACTTCACATCACTTGCCTTAGTATCCCACAATGCAAAGCACGTATTCTTACAGACATGTATAATTCCATTATAATTCCATGCATTATGGGAAAGATCACTACCCAGAGCAGTTTCGACCTTTATTGAGGTCTCATCTGTGACAGCCAGACCAAGAAATGATATCAAAGTTGAAGTAATGTTGAAGTAAGATAAATTTTTTTCCCTTACCTCTTTTCCATTTTTATTCATCACTGCTTTTTGAGTTCACATGTACTGATGTTTTGTAGACTTATCTGACACAAGTAGTACAGACAACTACAACAATCTCATATTTTTAATCCCAAGTGGTGTTAGTTGATATGGGTGTTTTTAATCAGTTATAACACCCACATGATATGGGTGTTTTTAATCAGTTCTAACAAACTAAAAAAAAAAAGTTTTCATTGCAAGGATGACATATGTGAATGATACAAAAATCAACTAACTCAAAATCTCGCTGATAATGACACAAAATAAGTTCCTCCATTTCAATATAAGTTTTGTTTTGGCGGTAATTTTGATGAGGGTTTCCTACATGAATAGTTTAGCACACATCAGATGAGTGCTATATGTTCATTTGAGGTAACTTGATAAAAGATTTTCTAAAAAAACAAAGATCTAAAAATAAAAAAAAATTCTTCTTCATTTAGAAATAACTTATTAGCAGAATTCCTACATGGTAAAAGTTCACCGTTCTTCCAAGGTTCTAGTTCCTTTGTAAAGAAATTACGCCAATAGTTACTGGTGGTGTCAAAAGCATCAAAAATATTTCAAGAAAAATATCGAAAACGTACGAAATAAAAACATCGTGCTTCTACATTTGATTTTATGTATTTCATAAAGCAATATTGAAGATACAAGTTTGGAAGAAAAAAAAAAAAAAGTAACGTTGTCCACAATTACTAATGATTTGGAAAGTCTATCTGCATTCATCAGTGAAGAAAACTCAATCATAATGTAGAGTAAGTACAGACTTAATATATCATTAAAGCAGCAATAATATGTTCCAAGTTTTACAAACTTACCTTAATATCATCTTCCTCATCCTCTCCTTCCCATCTGTCACCCAACACGGGTTTCGTGAAAGATGGTGGCTTAAAGTCTTCGCTTTCTAAGGGGGGGGAAAATACAAAGTTATCATTTCACATCAAATAATAATATACACAGCAAAAAAGACAGAAGAAAACAAAACAACATCACGAAAATAAAAATTTCATTTAGGTATCCAAGAGTATTAACCCCAATCTCCGGCAGACATTTTGAAATGCACGTAGTTGGAAAATAACGCAATAGTCACGTGGATTCCAGAAACGTGAACTAGTTTTGGAAAAAACTAAAATTAAAGATTCTAACCGGTAGAGGGCAGACAAAACAAGTCGTGCACATCGAATACAAAACAATATAGAAATACATATATTAAATTTAGCCATCAGCGCACAACATTTAAAGGCACACTACCAAAACTGTTAGATACCTTACGTAAAATGCTATCTGTAGAAAAAAATGTTATATCTCGAGAGATATGTATTAAACATGAAACGTGTGGATTAAATGTGATTACGCAAAAGTTACAATGCTAAAATAGATCATGTTCTGACCTCACGGTCGTCGTAACAAAACAATTAATGGAATGCCTAGAAGAGAATCGAGGACTGCAATAACCGGCAAAATTAAATACGTCACTTTATATAATATTACATATTCCTCTGTACTAATGTTGTTAAAACCCTTAAGTAATTTATATGTCTCAATCATATCACCGCTTTTCGGCCTTGCCTCCAATTTCTGTACGCTTCTTTCGACAGAACTGCTTTCGTATTGGTCACTTGCCTCTGGATCCTGTCCACCCCGTCCTCCTCCCCGAGAAACCTAATTGACCAGAACTGTACACGGTAGTCACGATGGAGTGTTACCATGGTTCTATAAAGTGGTATAAAAACATGGTTGTCTCTGCTCATCAGGGTATTCTTCAGTAACCAAGTAATCCGATAATCTGCTTTAGTCACTTTTGCTATGTGTTCCTCTTTTACCACTTCCATGCGCTATCAACATCTAGCTCTTGCAGTTTCTCAAGCCAGAGCATTGATGCAAGCAATCTCCTAATTTTGTTTACCAGCCAAGTAATTCCCCATATATTTCTCTTTACTGGATATTTTGCATATTTGGCAACCTCACAGGTTGGCCATAAGATCGCTCTCACCAATTGGTGGTAATGTGGTCATGGACAAATTCTCTGATGCCATTACTAGATCTAGCACTCTTACTCTCTCTCTCTCTCGGGACATTCCATAACTTGCTGCCTAAAATAATTATTCCTTGTCAACTCCATAAATTCACTTTCCTTCCTATGATCTGCCTTTTCATACTTCCAATCTATTTTCTTATAGTTTAAGTTCCCCATAATAATAATCTGCCCTCCACTCATTCAGTTTATTTGCCAATGCATGCTATCCCCATAATTGTTTACATCTCATTGTCTATAGAAGGAACCATCTGTATATATTGTACTGCTGACAACTATCTCATTCTATATTCTATTGTACTAAATATCGAAAAAATTCCCTAACGCCTTTTAAAAGTAAAATACACTGATGTAAAAATATTGTGGTGAAGATATGAATTATTTTCATAGAAAAACTACAGAAAAAAACACTTTAAGGTGGAAACAAAAAAAATACTGCTTGAGGAATGAAATTATTGAAACTAACGATGACAATTTAAAAATATACTCATGTGATTATTCCAGAAATCTGGCAATAAAGAAGAAAACTGGTAGACTGGCTCTTCAGTATGAATGATGTTCAGGGATATGCAGTGAGCAATCTTTCTCTTTGGAGATAACAGATAATTGAAAACACAGGTCATGAGCCACAAATAATTTTAATAGAGTTCATTAAAAATTTCACTAGAATGTAGCAAAAGTTGTAAAATGAAAGTATACCTCACAGCTAAAACAATGCGTTCTCTTCACCGGGAAGGTACTTTCATGTGAATTAAAGTACACCATGCTTTCACTTTGGCAAAATCAGTTAAAGATTCAAATATTCAATTAATTGAAACTCTATTTTAGACAGTTGTGACTATTTATATGTTAACTGTTTATATATATTCATATTTTAAATCACTATTTAAAATATAGACAATCATAAGCAAGCATAAGTATACCAAAATCTCAGTGATATGGTCGTTGCTATTAAAGGTAGTACGTATATCTCAATATTTTTAGAAATTGTTAAGAACTATGAATCGCGGTAAACCAAACTTTCTCAGTCATTTCACAGGTTTCTATTTTAGACTACTCACGGAAATGCTCAACGAATGCGAAGAAGTTTTATGGCTTCCAGTATACTAATCTTTATCAGAATAGCGAACGTCGCTAAATTTGATTGTAAGAATGCTAGATTCATTTATAATAATATGGAAATTGCTTAATTATCCTCGCCATATATATTTGACTACACACACTGTCAAATTTTCTTGATCTATCATCAATCATCATGTGTATTCACGGTTCAGTTATTCATATCAAAAATTCTGCAACCAAAAAAAAAAAAAAACTACGTGAAAGTGGAATGCAAATAAATAAATTACCACCCCTCAGATCAAAGTAGCAGAATCAGAGACGCAGCGCACGGTAAGCAGACAATGCGTATCCGGGTTCCTTCTCCAAGGGACACTAAAGTGAGAAGAAAAAATAAAATAAAAACACATTTTTTATTTTATTAAGCGTTAATTAAATGTGCATATTCACTAAATATATTGTAATAAATATATTACAAACAACTTGCAGTTTTTTCTAAATAACATTTAGAAAAAAACTAAACGCTGTTGTTCGTTATAGAACTGACAAAAACACTAAACGAGCAGGGGCGTCATGTTAAAGGGGAACATTACACTACGACCTTTTTTTTTTTTTACATGCAGCGCGCATTCGTCAGTTTGGAAGTGCGGTGCGCACGTGCATCCCACTTAACCTCTATTACGAAGTGACATTTGGCCATTGTTTGCAGAACAGGCCTCACGCATTGTTTGAAAATAAATCACCGAACTGTTGATTGCTGAACACACATACAGTGAATGGGTAGTTAATTCACAATGAGGTAAGTAGATTCAAAATTTAACCTACGCCTTTACAAATCAGCGAAAAATGTATGCATATCGTTGAAATTTTATTTATATTTTTTTTTATGTCTTACCGAATTTTTTTGTTTAATAGATGTTTTACTTTAGAATAAATTTAGGCATAATGGAAACGAAAAAAATTTATCTAGAGCTGCAAATAAAAAGAGAAAAACGGCAAAAGAACTTGAAAAGAAATACAGAAAGGACAGCTAACTAAATTTCTCAAAATGTCTGAAAGTTCATCCACATGCCTCTAAGATAAATTAAAATATTTAAATTTAGATATTAAAAATTTGCGGAGACAAGGATACAATAACGGCGTAATCATGCCAGGTAAAACATAGCGGCGTTCAAATACACTTATCGAATATTAACCCTCGAGCACCCTTTGTCCCGTGCGGAGCAGACATTAAATTTGGTGATCGCTGATGCTGCTCAAATTATTATTATTATTATTAATATGATAAAAAACCTCCATGGAGTTAAAGACTCATCGTGGGAGGTCCACTGTTATACATGCAGGTTATCATGCCGCGCATTAAATATGTTCACTGGCTCTGCACTCATCATACTCTTAGGCAATGCATTTCAATCACTCACAATTCTACATGCAAAAAACCTGCTCCTCACACTCTCCTTAGATACAGCTTCCAGGGATACCTCTTGTTAACTTCCTAACATCATCCATTCTGTGAAAACAACCCCGACATTAATCTGGTAATAACCTCTTAAGAGCTTATATCTCTCTATAATATCTCTTCTCCTCCTTATATCCAGCTATTTCTGAAAATTGCAACTTGTCAATCTGTCTTCATAATCAGCATTACAGAGACCAGAAACCACCTTAGTTAATCGTTTCTGAACCTTTTCCAATACATCTTTTTGAAAACGAGGTTACCAAATCTGCACACAGTAATCCATATGTGGCCTGACCAAAGCCTTATACAAGGGAACAATAAGATCTTTACTTCAACAAGTCATTGCCCTCCACATCATTCCCATTATCTGCTGTGTTGTCGTCACAATTTTAGTAACAACCCCCCGAAATTTTACGTCCTTGTCTACAATCACTCCCAGATCTTTCATCTCCTCTTGCCTCTTCCAAGATATTTCCACTGACTGTGAACACTGGATCCCATTTCTGCTTCCAAAATTTCAGAACCTTATACTTTGCAACATTGAATTGGCAACACTAGTGAATTATCCATTCAGCCATTGTATTCAAGTCCTATTGCAAAGTCACAGCATCCACACTTCAACTGATAACTCTCACCAACTTGGCATCATCTGCATACAATGGCATATCACTATTCAGACCTCTCCAGATATCATTTTCATAAATATTAAACAGCAATGAACCCAAAACACACCCTTGAGGTTTGTTTAGTAATTTTCTTCTTCTGCGATCCAAGTTCCCCGAGTTAGTCGATCTCTGGCAGGGGCAAACGGGTTTTTTCTCCAGAAAACTCGGGTTTTTCGTCCCGTAAACTTAAGAAAATCGACCGTAGAACCGACACTATTCCAGACATTAAAATATTGTGTATATAGTTAGGGACCACGAGATGGCACACTTGTTGGGCCACGCCTTCACTACGGGCTGCCTGATTACTGATAGCCTTGGGCCAGCTATCATTGATTGGCTACCAGCGGAGATTGAACTACTCACTCAGTCTCCAAAAGTTAGATAGGGATAAAACGGCCTCGCCTACTTCCTATACGGAAATAAAAAAGGCGGTAGCTGATTTTTTGTTACCTTCCGTCTTAACCAATAGAGTCAACTGCTCCAGATCTTCTTTAGTTTCTTCTATGAGGGCTGTACCATCTGCATATCTTAAATTATTTATTTTCCTGCCACCGATCTTAATTCCAGCTGGATCTTTGTCTAAATCAGCCATTCCGATAACATATTCACTATAAATATTAAAAAGGTAGGGAAACAGTATACAACCCTGATGCACTCCTTTTTCCACTTGAACACTGTTTGACTGAAGCTTCTTGATTGTCATTCAGCTCTCTTATCAAGAGAATTAGATGTTCAGGTATTCCCACTGATCTCATTACAATCCACAGTGTACTGTGATCCAAACAACAAAAGCTTTCTTATAATCAATAAAGCAAACGAATACTTACTTCTGAAATTCTCTTCTTTTCATAATCTATCTCATGTGTGCTGTTTGGTCTCTAGTTCTACTTCTCCTAAAGCCTGCCTGTTGGAATTTCTGTATTCACGCATGGCTCCAACGTTTATTGGATCACTTTCAGCATAACTTTATTCGCATGCGAAATTAAAATGATGGTTCTATAATTATCAGAATCTCTGGCATTTGATTTTTTTGCGATTGGAATGAATACTGATGTTTTCCAATCTCTAGGCCAGTATAGTTTCTTCGAAACCCATTGACAAGTTTCAGTCAACATGTTCACTACTTCATCCCCATTAGCTCCAGGAACTCTTTCTTTTGAAAATTGTTCCATTGCTGATATCATTTGACTTCTCATTATCATGGCTTCCTCAACAAATTCTCTCCTTCCATATTATTATCTTTCTCGTACAAATCCTCTACATACTCTTCAATCTTTTTTTTTCCCACTGCTTCTTCTTCCATCAGACCTTTACATGAGTTACTTTTTACAACTCCTAACCTAGGGATAAACTTCCTTGTAACATCATTTAGTTTTTTAAACAGATCTCTTATTCTACCTACAATATTGCTTTCTTCAATTTCCTTGCACTTTTAGTTTAGACGTTTTCCTTATGTTTCCTAGCCTGTATTTGGAAATCTGAACTCATTTGTCTGACTCTTTCCTTGTTTCTCCGGAGTTTCATTTGTCTTCTTTCCTCTGCTAATTCTCTTCCTGTCTTCTCCAAAACTTTTAATTTTATTCCGACTTTTACTTTAAATCCTTCGATTATAGGATCTAAACAAATCTCATACTGTTACCTTTACCATCACAGTCAATCAGGATATTTTCTGAAGGTAAGTCATGTTTTAATTCTGCTTCTCAAAACAACTCCCGTAGAATCCGCGCTGGTGCATACAATAATAAGGATGTTAGAGTTCAGAGCTGCGAGATAGTGGGAGTTGTCTATTATCCTGAAGTCTAGTTTGAACTCCTTATCAGAGAACGTTGAAGGTTCCAACTGCTGCAATACCACTTTTCGGAATGATTATCTGGGTTAAAGCAGCTCTGCCTACTGTCTTTGTTATATAAAAGAGTTTAGAAAAATATTTCATTTTTGCTTAACTTGTTTATAATTTTGCTTTACATTCTTTAACATGTTCATTGCCAAACACGCGATATCGCGCGATGCAAGTTCTCACCAAACGGCCGATCTCGCGTTATCGCGTGGACGTCGCTAACTAAATAAAAAAATAAAAAAAAATTGACCACCACACGAAATTCCAATTTTCAGCTTGGCAATGAAAGTGTTAATTGATTAGTTAATCCCCTTGGTGTGGTATGAGAGAAAGAGAGACAGTTGACAATGGCGACGATAGGGTCTTTGCCGCCCGCATGCAATTTCTATCTAAGCGCCTCTGTTACGATCCGGGCGTGTGTGTTCCCCGGCTGCGGCGCCCCCTTCGTAGTGGCGCCCGCGTGCTCTGAATGCCCGCTTTGACTGTTGATACATCTTTGAACAGTCAGTCATTAGCACTCTATAGCCATTACAACACTAATGTTGGAAGATTACATTCTACACTACGCAAAAGAAGACTGTTCGAGAATATAAATGTAGATTTACTGGAAGATTGGAATGCGTACTGTGGAATCGTAATTAGTCTGAGAATGGATGGATGGTCACTAATATCTGCTTTCTATATGCTCTGAGAAAGCACTTCACTGGAACTATTCTAGTCGCCGACTACACGAACTGTTTGTAACCAATTTTCGAGTTTGTCGGTTTTCCAGCACGAAGATGTACTTATTATAATTATACTGGAAATTTGAGTTTTTCTCACAGCATTATAAGAACTCGACCGTAGAAGTCACATTCTTTATAGACAATGTTTACAGAATGTTAGAGCTTAGAGTAACAAGATTACGACTTTTGTCCTTTTAGTGATTGATAGTTTGAGCTCAGTATCAGTGAATTCTTTAAAAGACACACACACACACACACACACACATGGTACAAGAGATTCACAAGGAACACCTGGGGCAGATTTCCACTTATTGAAAAATGTTAACAATTGCACACATAATTTTAAATGAATATATACAGTGGCGTAGCTAGACCTTTTATCGCCTGGGGCGGTATCTGAGTTTGCCGCCCCTCTCAATATACACCAAAAATACTCCAAAAAGTCGAAATGACGTATATAGGGAAATAAATTAAAGCACTATGTTTATGTTTATTTTAGTTGTAAGTATAGTTGTTAAAAACTAATTATTCATTAAGTAAAAAAAATTACTACGTTAACATAAATAAAATAATCGTCGAAATAAAATTGTGTCTCCCGGGGAGGATTGCTACGCCACTGAATATATATATACAATGTATTGTGAAGAAGTGCATGTACGGAAATTGGTATGATCTCGTATTACGAATGATAGCAACTCTGAAATTTTTTCATGCAACGATCACTCCAAAGTGCTACTAGAAACTACCCATCGAAAACATCCTATTTGGTGGCGCTAGTGTTTCGCGCCAAAATCTGGGCAAAATTAATTTTATGTGACGTTTGGATTGTGTACATGAAATTAATAATACATGTTTTGAAACAAATACGGTTTAACATATTTCAGTTTTCGGTCATTCTTATGTAAGTGATCCAAAGAAAAAGAAGAATAAAAAAACAGGAAGAAAAGAATAGCTGCATTACACTTGAATATATATATATATATATATATATATAATAATGTAAGTTGTTGATTTGCTGATAGCTGTTAGAAAGCCACAGAGTATATCATATGGTTTTAAGGGCACCTACTGGGTGTAGTAGTTATTTGGTTGGTATTATTTCTGTTAAGTCTATTAATGTGAATTGTATGTATTTTTTTATTTATTTTGAATTCTTCATAACTTTTTTACGATTAATTACGATGTGATGATTATGAAATGTTTTAGATTATGTAATTTAAATGTTCATGCGACTTCCCATACTTAAAACTACAAGAAAATAACGAATAATTACTCAGAATGCTAGGGAAATATATTTCTGTTGTAGAAAAGATGTGTGACCCAGTTTTGTTATAATTATTTATTTTATTTAATTAATATTTTCACATGCAAAATAATATAACACTGAAACAATAGGACAATTTTCTAGATTATAATTAGTTTATGGAAAGCCCGTGAATTCTTTGATATTAGAACATACGTTTTTGTAAAGATCAGTAGTGTTCATTTTCACAGCCCTTGTCATTTCGTTTCCGATGTGCTTCGTTCTCTAGGGATCAAGTATGTTGTTTTACGTGTACAAATGCAATACATTAGCATTTTGGTGTTGCAGTTTTTTTTTTTATTTTTTATTTTTACGTGATTTTATTATTTTAAGGCCATACCGATCTTGCTAAAAGAAGACAAGGTTGTGATGTGTTTAGGCCAATATATACACACACAGCACGGGTGTAATAGAAGGTATCCAGAGAAGTCCTTATGTGGGGAGATCTCCAAGAATTTGAAGGCATGTGAGAAAAAAAAAAAAAGAATAAAGTATTGCCCAAGCAGTAATGCTGTCAATTATTCATAACACATTTCCCTATCCCCATGCTAATCTCACATGAAAATTTCTAAACCAATAGAATATTGGCAAGGGGTTGGTAATCTGAAAACCCTTTTTTTGAACAAAACATAGAATAAATTTTTCAAGCAAACTTAGGTTTCCCATAAGCGAAATAGTGGCTGTCTCAGACTTGACTATGAAATTCATCTTCCGCCTAAAGACATTCACAAAATCTGTGCCAAAGTTGGGATTTAAACCCACAACCTGTTTGTTGGTTGAAGAATGGGTATGCCATTCTTCTCATTATTATTCCTTCCCTCCTCTTTTACCTTGCAGTGTCGAGGATTTTTCTATATTTCACCGTTGCTGTATCGAGAATAAGGTGGTTAGCACAATGCATGTGCTCATGGCCAGTTTGCCTATTCTGGAGAACGATAAACCCGAGTTTCTGGGTGAAAAAACCCACTATCTCTGTATGAGACTGGCTAACTCACCTTTAGCCAAAAGAGACCAGATAAAGGTTCCTCACTCATGGGAATTGAACCCAGGTCTTTCTGACTAAAGGGCTTCGTCTATACTGACTGAGCTACAGAAGCTTGTATATGCCATTCATATTATACAAAATATGTAATTTTGCACACATAAAACCAAATTTATGTTCATGTTATACAAAATAGGACTGTGTGTAGTTGTAAATTAATGATGCCAAAAAATTATATTTGTGATATTTTGATTTTTCACAAACGGACATTATGGCCAGTTTAGATGTAGTGTAAAAAATTATATTCTTCGTTTAATTTTTTATCCATGTGTAAGCAAACGATGTTTGCACATGAAGTATCTTCACGACCATGTAACTTGTATATTGAGGCTAATGACTTTACCCCAGTTGCCTTAGTATCCCATAAAGCCCATTAGTATCCCCATTAAGGGATACCTTAGTATCCCTTAATGCATAATATTATACATATCTGCAAGGAGATGTGTTTTGCATTATGGGAGATACTGAGATAGGATGTTAGCTTGCTCCACCTTTGCAACGAGTTGTCCGGTGTTGTACCACCTTACCCCAGTCCTGAAGATACTTTCAGGTGCAAACTTTGTTTGCTCACACTTGGATAAAGGATTAAACTAAATTTATTATTATATCCCATAAAGCAAAGTGCACATACCCTCTCAGATGTATAATGCTAAGCATTGTGGGAAGGACCCCTACCCAGACCATTTTCAGCTTTTATTGAGGTATGTTAAAGTGCAGTTACTGTAATCCAAGAGCTTTTATTTAAAAAAAAAAAAAAAAAAATTTAAATGTATACATACACAAGATTTCTATATGACTTTAACCTTGGTATCTATTCAGGATCTGGCTCCAAATGATGAAATTTGGTAATGTTCATCTTTGTGCCTACTTGCTTCCTGGGGAGTAAAGAGTTGTGCTCAGTTATGGGGCTTTTGCCTGTCATTGAATAGAGCCACCACTGAGTTTCCTGTCCCAAAGTCATTCAGGTCAGGAGTGTTGAGTTTAGTAATGGTCCTTTAGGATCATTCAATGAGATTTTGAGTTATCTTGTAGATCACTCATTTTTTAGAGAGGTATACAAGATAACTCAAAATCTCATTGAATGATCCTAAAGGACCATTACTAAACTCAACACTCCTGACCTGAATGACTTTGGGACAGGAAACTCAGTGGTGGCTCTATTCAATGACAGGCAAAAGCCCCATAACTGAGCACAACTCTTTACTCCCCAGGAAGCAAGTAGGCACAAAGATGAACATTACCAAATTTCATCATTTGGAGCCAGATCCTGAATAGATACCAAGGTTAAAGTCATATAGAAATCTTGTGTATGTATACATTTAAATTTTTTTTTTTTTTTTTTTAAATAAAAGCTCTTGGATTACAGTAACATAAATCATCTGTCTTTGTCTCCTCATATCTCTCACTTGCTTTGGGAGGACTTTTCTGCTGTGTGTCTGATTCATCATGAGGAAGAGGCTTGAATTAAATTACAGGTGAAGGGTGTTTATTCGGGTATACAATAGTTACAATACATTCTATAACAAAAAAAGATTTCCATTCTATAATGGAAAAAAGATCATATAAACTGCATCTTACAACAGCAAATAAATAATAAAAAATTTTTTTTTTAATCATAACGATATTCATACATTTACCTAGGCATATCTAGAGAACAAAAATCAGTATTTGAGTACTGGATAGCTAACAGTAAATTAGAAAAAGTAATAAATAATACGAGTTTATATAGGCAACAATATTGAGTCCATCATTATTTAATAATAAGAAGTGCAAAACCATTCCATTTCGCAAATCAAAGCATAAGCCAACTTTTTCATAATTCAGAATTTGATTCCTATTGAGTGTTAGATTTTAATTTTTTTCTTGGTAATGAATTAGTTATCAGCTTAAGTTGATATGAAGTACAGTTAGCAAAAAATCCAAAACATTGGAAATAATAATTTATATTATAAAATGAAGAAAAAATAATTAGCCAGAACGAGCACTCATGATTTAATCTTAATGGGGGGGGGCTGAGTTGAGTAGACGATTTAAGAATACACACTACGTAGTGCATACAACCTATGACTGAGCATCTGCAGTGATCACCAATACATGATATCCGTGATCTCTAGCCTGGCTCGGGCAAACAAAGAATCGCCTGAGCACTACTTCGTTCGCCTTGTGTTCACAATGGCCGTGATTCCCGAGAGTCAGAGGGTATTCCCACCTCATGTGACTGCTAATTCATAAGTAGTATAGAAATAGAAGACACGACACAACATAAATAAAAAATTTTTAAAAAAAATTTTAATTAGGAAAAGATATTTGGAAAATTTTTTAGTCTTTTTTTTCCCTTTTTCTTTTGTGGAGGGACCAGGGCCCCTTGGTCCCCTCCCTGGGTGTGCCATTGAATATCAGTAAGTTGGCAAAATGCTCTGGAATCTACTGAAAAAGCTTAGAAATGGAGGAAAGGATATTGTAAAAGAAATCGGAGAGGTTGTTAAGATTATGAAAACTGAAGATAAGGATATCTTAGATGTCTGGAGTAATTACTTTGAAACTGTTAAATGAAATAAGCAGTGAGAGAAATGTAGTAGAAAATTTTTAAGAGAAATACTTGAGCTAGAAAAAGCCATCAAAAACTTAATGTGGAAAGGTAGCTGGAATAGAGGATAGTCGATGAGAAATGCTCACATATGGAGGTATAAAGGTTTATCAGTGATTACACTACATAATTCTGAGGACCTTGTCAGAAAATCGAATTCCATATGATTGGAAACTTTAATAGTTCCCATCTATAAAAAATGGAATGATGCTGATTGTGAGAATTACGGAGGAATTTCTCTACTAAGTGTTACAGATAAGATTTATGGAAGCACACTTGAATATGTTGGTTCTTTGGGCTGAAGAATGGGGATTGCATTTCAGTGTTGCTAAGTTTATAGTTAACTACTTTGTCCAGAGTAGGTGGAATGAGGTTTACAGCATTGAGAAATTTTGTTTCAGGTGGTGGAGGAAGCAAGGGATCTTGACATTTTGGTGGATAAGGAACCAGATGAAGTGCCTGCAGAGCTTTTCAAATATAATTTGGACAACTTATTACCATTATTACTTAAACTGTACAATAGAATCCTAAAAGATGAGACTTTCCCTAATCACTGGCTGAAATCAGAAATAATTCTTCACAAAAAATGCATAAAATCAGATATAAACAACTAGGCCTTATAATATAAATTAAAGATACTACCATACCGGTTTTGACCTATAAAGGTCTTGTCAATGGGAGCCAGACCCAGAGGTGATACTAAGGTTGAAGTAATGCAGAAATCATATTTGTTTGCTTACACTTGGATAAAGCATTAAACCAAGTATATAATTTTTTGGTATCTTTAATTTATAGTATAACCAAGTGAAAAAATTTCCAACTTTTTGTAAACCAGAGTATTTTAATAATAAGGTGTGACACCTTTTGGCTACTTGTATATGAAAATATGACTTCTGCATTACTTCAACCTTAGTATCACCTCTGGGTCTGGTTCCCACTCATAAGATCTCAATAAAAGTTGAAACTGGTCTGGGTAGTGACCCTTCCCATAATGCATAGCATTATCCTGTAAGGATATGTTCTTTTCATTATGGGATACTAAGGCAAGTGATGTGAAGTCATTATCTTTAATTCAGTATACAAGTTTCCCCAGTTCTGAAAATAGTTTAGGTGCAAACTTTATTTGTTTACACTTGGATAAAGGATTAAACTAAGTATATAATTTCTTGGTATCTTTAATTTATAGTATAACCAAGTGAAAAAGCTTCCAAATATTCAATATACAAGTTTCCCCAGTTCTGAAAATAGTTTAGGTGCAAACTTTATTTGCTTACACTTGGATAAAGGATTAAACCAAGTATATAATTTCTTGGTATCTTTAATTTATAGTATAACCAAGCTTCCTAATAACTAGGCTTATAAGTTTACTATAACATTTTTACAAGAATAATCCTCAAAAGAATTTGTAACTGGACTCTGAACAAGCAGGTTTCAGGAAAAATTTTCTAAAATAGACCATCTACACACACAGTTAATCAAATATCAGAAAAATTAGAATACAATAAACCTTTATATTTATATATTGCCTTCATTGACTATAGCAAATTATTTGCCTCCATAGAATACTACCTTCTTTTCTGTGTTTTGAAAGACATAGGAATTGAGGAAAAATATATCTGGCTGCTTCAAACTATTTATGAAATAAGTGAGGAATCTATCAAGTTGCATTGAAGTGGCAACTTCTTTAGAATGGAGAGAGGCATCAAACAAGGTGATCCCATTGCTCCCAAACTTTTTACAGCAGCCATCAAAGCAATTTTCAGGAATATGGATTGAGATGATTATGATATTAATATTCAAGGAAAGATGTTAAACAATCTACGTTTTGCAGATTATGTTGTTCTCTTTGCTGAAGATCTCCCTCAACTTATCTGATAATCAATGAATTAAGCATAAAAAGCAGGGAAATAGGCCTAACAATAAACTCATAAAACAAAAATATTTACAAACCATGAACATATTATTCTTGTGGAAAGGCTTAGACGTTGGTTATGCATTTTTTACTAAATAATTTAAGGAAATGACAAAGTCAACTAGGATATATGTTAAAATAAATTTTATTTTTTTAATATACTTCAATATTTTGACAATGTCATGTTGCCATTTTCAAGAAACTTAAGAACAAGACACGTGCACGCAGGCACAGCAAACATTAAGTGAGGAAGAAGCAGGAAGCTATTATTTCTCCTAAAGTCCTGATGGTACCCCCCTAGCGGGCAATGTTGGTATTCTTGGGCTGAAGATCTTCTGATGTAGGTTTCCCAAATTTGAGGCAGTCTCATGCAGCCAAATTTGTTGAGGTTTGGATTGTTTCTTAGGGCTGAAGCTGATTCCATGAAAGCCTTTCATATTTGTATTTACTATGGTGTATTATAGTGGCTTTCTTCCACCGTATTCTATGGCAGGTATCCAGTGCATGGTCAGCAAGACCAGAGTGGCTCTATTGGTGAAACCAGATGTAGTCCTTGTGTTCTGAAATTCTGATATTTGCTGTCCTGCCTGTTTGGCCAAAGTAGGACAACTTACAGCTGCAAGGGACCTAGTAAACACCAGGTAGGTCGGGGGGGGGGGGGTCTTTAGTAGAGCAGATAAGGGATGCCAATTTTTTATATGGTCTGTAACAAGAAGTTAAGTAATGTTTTTTGAGGATTTTTGTAATTTTTTCCGAGGTGCCTCGGATATAGGGTATGGTGATTGATTTAAAGTAATCCTTGAGAGGGGGTTGTGGTTTACTGGTTTCAATATTTTTTGGATTTTTTTTTTTTTTTTTTTTTTTTTTTTTGAGAATGTGGTTTAGTTCTGTGGTTAGGGCATTGTCATTTGAACAGATAAGTTTAGCCCTGTTGTGTAGTGTCTTAATGATTCCATATTGTTTCAAGGAGGGGTGGTGGGATTGTTGGTGAATGTATCTGCCTGTATGGGTGGGTTTTCTATAGACTGAGAAAACCAAGGTTCCATCAGGCTGGCGGGTGACTAGTGGGTCTAAGAAAGGAAGGCAGTTGTTTTTTTCTTCTTCCAGGGTGAATTTGATTCTGGGGTGTTGGTTGTTTAAGTGTGTTAGGAAGGAGAGGAGTGCATCGGAGCCATGTGGCCAAATAGCGAACACATCATCAACACAGCGAAGCCAAATGGTTGGTTTTTGTGGGGCAGAGTTTAAGGCTTTCTCTTCAAAAGTCTCCATATAAAAGTTGGCAAAGGGTGGGGAGAGTGGAGAACCCATGGCTGTCCCCGCTATTTGTTTGTAGAATTTTCCTTGCCAAACAAAATAGCCTGAGTTCATTGTGAACTGAAATAGGGCTGTGATAGTGATATCAGGAGGAAATTTAGCTTGGATTAGTTCTAAGGATTCTTTGAGTGGGACATTTGTGAATAATGAGGATACATCAAAACTGACCATAATGTCAGTGTGTTTGAGTGTAAGGTTTTTCTATGCTGGCTTTGAAGTGGGCTGAGATTTTTTATGTGTGAAGGTGTGTTGCCAGTAAGTGTGCGAGTTGGCCAAATGTTTAGCTAGTTTGTATGTGGGGGAACAATGCCATCCACTATGGGACGTAATGGCACATTTTCCTTATGAATTTTTGGGAGTCCATAAATATGGGGGATATGGAGTTAAATGGTTTTAATTTGTTAGTGATTTCCACAGGCCAAGAAGCGACCTTCTTAATTCCCGAATGATGCTAACTTAGCTATCCAGGCACTTGAAGATTATCTTTCAAGCACCTTAAGCCATGAAATTTGGTCTCTTTCATATGACATCTCGTGCACTGCACTGGAGAAAGAATTTACAAAAGTACGAGATCGACACATAAAAAAATTTGAAAAGTTAAAAACGAACTCTATCTCAAAACCACAACTTCCTACCGAAACGGTAGTCAAGCTTTTGTCATTTAGTGTGAAACCTGAAGCACTCGATGCCCTTCCACATGGCCACAACTTCGCCATTGCACCCAGAAGAATACCTGTTGAAGATATTATGATACGAATTGAACGTGGGATATGACATCTTCCAAGCCATGTCGGCAACGATATTAGACTAGATGTGGCTGTGTTCTGACCAAAGCTAAACCACCACAAGCCAACATGCCCAGTGAAGAAATTAAATCTCTACTAGAATTAAAGAAAAACAAGAAAATAATAATCACCAAAGCTGATAAAGGGAATGCCACAGTATTGCTTAACCAAAAGGATTACACAGGTAAGCTGAAAGCTCTATTGTTAGATTGGGCTACTTACCTCCCTTTCGAGTACATTCCCACCAACTCACAAATTAGAAAACTCCACAGGCTCCTTAAGAAGGTCACCTCTTAGCCTGTGGACATCACTAACAAATTAAAACCGTTTAACTCCATTAGGTAATAAATACATAAGGAAAATGTGCCATTACGTCCCATAGTGGATGTACATTGTTCCCCCCCACGTACAAACTAGTTAAACATTTGGCCAACTCGCACACTATACTGGCAACACACCTTCACACATAAAAAAACTCAGCCCACTTCAAAGCCAGCATAGAAAACCTTACACTCAAACACACTGACATTATGGTCAGTTTTGATGTATCCTTATTATTCACAAATGTCCCACTCAAAGAATCCTCAGAGTTAATCCAGGCGAAATTTCCTCCCGATATCACAGCCCTATTTCAGTTCACAATGAACTCAGGCTATTTTGTTTGGCAAGGAAAATTCCACAAACAAATAGAGGGGACAGCCATATGTTCTTCACTCTCCCCACCCTTCGCCAACTTTTATATGGAGACTTTTGAAGAGAAAGCCTTAAACTCTGCCCCACAAAAACCAACCATTTGGCTTCGCTATGTTGATGATGTGTTCGCTATTTGGCCACATGGCTCTGATGCACTCCTCTCCTTCCTAACACACTTAAACAACCAACACCACAGAATCAAATTCACCCTGGAAGAAGAAAAAAAACAACTGCCTTCCTTTCTTAGACCCACTAGTCACCCGCCAGCCTGATGGAACCTTGGTTTTCTCAGTCTATAGAAAACCCACCCATGGAGGCAGATACATTCACCAACAATCCCACCACCCCTCCTTGCAACAATATGGAATCATTAAGACACTACACAACAGGGCTAAACTTATCTGTTCAAATGACAATGCCCTAACCACAGAACTAAACCACATTCTCAACACTTTCTCAAAAAAAAAAAAAAAAAAAATCCGAAAAATATTGAAACCAGTAAACCACAATCCCCTCACAAGGATTACTCTAAATCCATCACCATATCATATATCCGAGGCACCTCGGAAAAAATTACAAAAATCCTAAAAAAACATGACTTACTTAAATATAAAGAGCCAACAGGGTTCATTTCGGCGATATAAACATTAATTAAAATTAATGGGATATTACATCCCACATTGTTTTAAAACCAAATAAGAAACTAAAGATTGGAATCAGATTTTCAGTTTTAAAACAATGTGGGATCTAATATCCCCTTAATTTTAATTAATGTTTATATCGCCGAAATGAAGCCTGTTGGCTCTTTATATTTAAGTAACTTAATGGGTGCAACTTTTGGACAACTCGTATAGCAGAGTATATAAGTTCTTTTCGCTATACCCTTTGGTATTAATTTGGTCTAGCTACTTACTGATGAAGCCTCAATAAAGGCTGAAACTGGTCTGGATAGTGACCCCCCACCATAATGTAATAACAGCATACGTTTCCTAGGAAATGTGTTTTTACATTACGGAAAATACCAAGAATAGTGATCGGAACTTTCCCCCACTTTTGCAATGAGTTGCCCGTGTTTGTACTACGTTCTAGGACTACTTGAATTTAGCTCATGCTAGTATTCGCCAATACTTTTATAGTTTTTTATACTATTTCGGCAGGAAACTCTGATTCCAATCTTTGAGTTTCTCATTCGGTTTTAAAACAATGT
Source organism: Typopeltis vanoorti (assembly GCF_054136105.1). Lineage (NCBI taxonomy): Eukaryota > Metazoa > Arthropoda > Arachnida > Uropygi > Thelyphonidae > Typopeltis > Typopeltis vanoorti. Next base: position 110,719,037 of record NC_143564.1, read on the forward strand.
GGGATCTAATATCCCCTTAATTTTAATTAATGACTTAACTTCTTGTTACAGACCATATAAAAAATTGGCATCCCTTATCCGCTCTACTAAAGACCTCTCCCCCCCCCCCCCCCCCCAAGACATACCTGGTGTTTACCTGGTCCCTTGCAGCTGTAAGTTGTCCTACTTTGGCCAAACAGGCAGGACAGCAAATATCAGAATTTCAGAACACAAGGACTACATCTGGTTTCACCAATACAGCCACTCTGGTCTTGCTGACCATGCACTGGATACCTGCCATAGAATACGGTGGAAGAAAGCCATAATAATACACCATAGTAAATATGAATATGAAAGGCTTTTCATGGAATCAGCTTCAGCCTTAAGAAACAATCCAAACCTCAATAAATTTGGCTGCATGAGACTGCCTCAAATTTGGGAAACCTACATCAGAAGACCTTAGCCCAATCGCCCAAGAATACCAACATTGCTCGCTAGGGGACACCATCAGGACTTAATCAGAAATAATAGCTTCTTCTTCCTCACTTACTGTTTGCTGTGCCTGCATGCACGTGTCTTGTTCTTGAAAATGGCAACGTGACGTTGCCGAAATATTAAAGTATATTAAAATTTATTTTAATGTATATCCTAGTTGACTTTGTAATTTTCTTAAATTATTTAGTAAAAAAAAAAAGAATATATTGATGTTGAAAGTACTATAACAGAATAGAATATGTAGACTACAAATACTTAGCCTACAGTGCTTGGAAGAGCTACTCCCCATTTGTCTAAATAGAAAATTATTAGATATGATTGTCCTACCAACTTTGACTTATGGTTCCCAGAGTTAGGAACTAACCACTACATAGACAAAAAAACTCCAAGTTTGCCAAAGAGCAATGGAGAGGAGTTTTCTCGGAGTATCCAGATTAGATAGAATAAAGAAGGACTTAAGAGACCGAACAAAAAAAAAAGGCATCAATTAGGGACCTAGGAAATCAAAATGGGATTGGACAAGATATCAAGATGATAGACAGTTAAAGACAGATAAGCCAAGAGAAGGAGTCAGAAAACCTAGAAGGCAGAGAAAAAGATGGTGAGACGACATCGAAAAATAGTTCGGTTTCATATGGACAAGAGTGGCCCATGATAGAGGAGAGGTTGGGGAGGGCCTTTGCCCTTCAGTGGGATGACAACAACTGATTTTTGCTCATAATTTTGTGGCTTTGTCTTTTCTGAAATTAGCTGTTTTTAATTGTGAGATAATTTCTGATGCAAAAATGTGATATCCTTTGTCCTTCCTCATTTCTTTGATCATATTATTATAATACCCTGGATGAGAGTAGTTATAGCAAGTTTTTTCACTAGTCAGAAAGTAAATCATTCTGAACAAGAAATTCAGGGAAATTGATGTGATGCTAACTGTCTGTATAAAGGAGCCATTAATCAGTTGGTGATGGTGGTGCACAACATAGCCTCTGTCATAATGGCTCACAATACTAGTCAAAATGTTGATACTGTTATTTTTAATTTATGAAACCAGGATTTTGGTATTAATACCGGTATTCAAAAAAGACAATTTTCTCAATTAATTTTGATGATAATTAAATGCAATAAATTAAGGGGTGAAAAATCATGTAATTGCTTGTTTTAAATCAAACTTTAGTAAATATTCTGACAATAAATTACTTAAAAATGTAGTCATTCTAAAAACAAAAAATATTCATATTGATACTGCAAATTTTAGTTATGTAAGCATCCACACTATTTGTGAGTTCTTAGAAACATAAAAAAATAGTGTTATCATTTAAAACTGGATTGAATTTTGGTATATATTTGATTAGCAACAGAAAACGCCCTTTCAGATTTTATGCAGGATGGTGCTATTGTACAGAGATAGTCATAGACGAGTTGCAGGTTTACTTCCCTTGTTTCCTTATCTTCAAAAAAATTTATTTTCTTTTTAACCATATTTTCTAGGATTTGAATTTTTCTGAAAGAATTGCCTTCTCAAGTTTATTTTTTAATTACAGTTTTGTTAGTCAGGCAGTTGCTTATTTTGAAAAGAATTTGGGAAACACTGATTTGTTTCCATGTTGATCTTTTAAGATTAAATATCATTTTCTGAAGGAGAAAGACATTTTATTAAGTAAGGTATATTTTCACTATCATATCTTATCGTATCATATTTCCCAATGCAGACTGGTGAACAAACCTCTTATGTAGCAATTTTTATTTATTTTTTTAATGCTAGTTTATTAAGGACATCTCAATTACTTCATCAAATCTTTTTCACATGATGTTAACAAATTAATGTGCTTTTCATCATTTGCTTGATATGTACCCTCAAGGGATGTATAAGGATACTAAGATGTTACTATATTAAGTTTACATTATTAATGTGTCAACAGTTGTCCTTCAAATTAATCTATAACTTGTTGCCATTTCAGTATTATTTTTATTATATATTTTAAAATTATTTATTTATAATAAAATATTTATTATATTTTATTTTAATTTTTATCTTTTGTATTTTGTATTTTTTTTTTTTTTTAATTACCTGGAAACCCTGTTCTAGAGACTAAACATGCAACTTTTTCAAGTCACTTAAAGCCTCTGATAAATGGGACAGTGGTCTCAAATCGGGCGGTGAAATTTATCTCTTGCCCAAAGTTCATCAGAAAGATCTATGATCACGGTGAAGCAAACCCGCATTCTGTTGGTTGGAAAACGTATACGCTAACCACTTTGGAAAATCAGGCCAACGAATGCTTATAAACGTTTATACAAATTATATTTATACATTATCCGCAGATTCCTATTGAAATAATTGATAATCTTGGGCCAACTATCTATGATTAGCTAATGGTGGATATGGGTTGCCTTCCACTTCCCAAAAATTTAGTTAGGTAGATAAATGGCCTTATCTACTCCCTTGGGAGAATAAAAGGTTTCAACAGATTTTAATATATATTATAATTTACTTACAAATAATTTTGGCACTGTTTCATTAAGAATATCCATGGTATTTTCTGTGCTTAAGGGTCAAAGCTGTATAACTGAGAGGAGACCTCTGCATAGCCTTTAAAGGAATGAGGAGAACCAACCAGGGCTTCTGACCTAATGTCCAATCCTCACCTTCTCATGGTGCACCCTTTTAAGTATCTACCTGGATACATTGAACGAGGATGGGCTGGCAGTTTGGGATTTAGCCGACCAAATTGTATTCTTATTGACTTAAACCAAACTATGTGATGATGGTACAACATGACAGAATTTCATGCTGGCTGGTGTGTCGCAATGTTAAACAAGGTCCCCGTTGTTTTCACAAGGGAACCATGACAAACAGCGAAAAGTCAGCTATTGGAACAAATCCTAAAACATACCCCAACTCAACATCACCAGCGGTCAAGATTGGTACTATCAACATAAGAAGTCTGAATGGCAAAGAAATGGAGCTAGCTGGGGAATTAGATAAGTACCAGATCGACTTAATAGGGATGACTGAAACAAAAAATGTATACGCTAACCACTTTGGAAAATCAGGCCAACGAATGCTTATACACGTTTATACAAATTATATTTATACATTATCCGCAGATTCCTATTGAAATAATTGATAATCTTGGGCCAACTATCTATGATTAGCTAATGGTGGAGATCTTTCTGAGCAAAAAATACAAAATATTATATTCAGGCAATGACAATCAAGGAAAAGAAGGAGTAGCCATAGTATTCAACACTAAATACAAGGCTAATCTTCTTGAATGGCAGGCAATCCCAAGTAGAGTGATATGGGCAAATATGAGAATGGGGAACTGGACAATGACTTATTTGTGCCTATGGTCCCACAGAAGGTTCTACTAAGGTAGAAGTGGAGGAATTTTTTGAGGCTTTAGAGAAAGCAACTGACACAATGAAAAAGGAAAAGTTGGTCCTTGCCATCATCATCATCAAATTCTTGATATATACCCTCAAGGGGTGTACAGGATATGAGAGTACTACATGAAAAATTTACATCATTACTAACTTGCTATCTACAATTTTCCTCCAAATCAGTCTGTTAAATGTCAAGACTCCAACATTATCAGATCTTATATTTCTGTCTTCTAAGGCACTTTTTACTGTATCAATCCACCTATACCTTCTTGATCTTCCTTTGGGTCTTTTTGGGAGAGGAAGATGCATGTAGCAATAAGGGAATGGAATTTCTAGAATTCTTGATGGACAAATGTCTTAGGCAACATGTAATAGATGGAACAAGAGTTTTGGATTTGGTTATAGCATCAGAAGAGTTGATAATAACTGAGATGACATCTCTCCCACCAGTTGGAGAGAGTGACCATATGGTTTTGACTTGGAAAATGAATAGACATGCAGGAGTATCAAAGAGACGGGAACGTATGTGGAATTATAAAGCAGGTGATTATAATAGTCTAAGATGTTAACTTGGCGAAGTTTCATGGAGGGAGGAATTAGAAGGCCGGGATATCATTAGTGTGTGGGAAATTATGAAAGAATATTTGTTTAGCAGCAATGGTAAGTTGTATACTACGATTAAACAAGAGGACACAATATGGACTAAATTGGATGACAAGCAATATTAAACAGGAATTGCATGCAAAAAAGAGGCTATGGAAGAGATATAAGGAGACAAGTGAAGAGAAGATGCATGTAGAGTATATGACACAGGAGAAAAGTGACTAGGATGGTAAGGAAGACAAAACTGGAATATGAGAGGAGATTGGCCCTAAGATCCAAAGAAAATCCTAGGGAATTTTTTAGATATGTGGCCAGTAGGAGGAGAAATGACTGTGGAAGAATGATATTGTGGGATAAAAATGGGAATAGAGTGACTGATGCAGAGGACATAGTGGAATTGTTCAATGAACACTTTATTGGAGTATTTCATCCTGGAGGAGTCAGTTTTAATGCTAGAGGGATTGGGCAGGTTTGAGGTTTAGAGGTACAGGAGGAGAGAGTGTTTCAAACTGAGTACTCTGGATGTCAGTAAAGCTGTGGGACTGGATGGTATTTCACCACGAGTTTTGAGAGAATGTGCTAGGGAACTTACAGTGCCTTTGACCTGGCTTTTCAATGAAAGTCTGGCTGCGGGAAAGGTGCCCATGGAATGGAAGGAAGGTAAGATAGTGCCATTGCATAAGGGCGGTAGCAGACTGGAAGTGTTTAATTATAAGCCAGTTTGTGTGTCATCAGTAGTTAGTAAGATCTTGGAGAAAGTAGTGAACGACCATATACAGCATTGGACAGCTGAGGGTAATGTTATCTGTGAGAGTCAAAATGGATTTATGAAGGGGGCGCTCTTGTTTTAGCAATATGCTAGCCTTTTATAATAAAGTTACAAGAGTATTAGATAAGGGAAAGGCATATACTGACATTTTCTTAGACTCAGCGAAGGCATTTGACAGGGTGCCACATGATAAGCTGTTATTTAAGTTGCAGCAGATGGATCTGGATGTCAGATTGGTCAACTGGATTCAGGATTGGCTGTCTGATAGGTATCAGAGAGTTGTGTATGGTGGAGCAGTTTCAAGGAGGCAAAGGGTTACAAGTGGGGTCCCACAGGGCTCAGTACTGGGACCTATATTGTTTAACCTTTATATCAACGACATTGTCCGTGGATTGCAAGGGGATATTCAGTTGTTTGCGGATGATGTGAAGCTGGGAAATATTATTAGTAATAGTGCAGATGCGGCAGCCTGCAAGAGGATTTGAATAAGCTAAGATGGTAAAATGAATGGGGGTGTCGGTTTAATGCAGCAAAATATAATGTCTTGAGGTTTGGGAAACATCGTTGGGACACTGCATATTCTATGCGGTGTCCCATGTGGATTGCTGCCATAATGAGAAGGACGCTGACCTGTAGAGATAAAACAGTTATCATTTCGTTGTATAAAACTCTGATCAGACCACACTTGGACTATTGTTCTCAGATTTGGTCCCCAGGATTTCAAGGGGATAAATTAACTGTGGAAAGGGTACAAAGGCAGATAAAAGATGGTTTCAGGACTGTACAATGATAGCTATGAGAATCGGCTGAGGGAATGTGGACTGCAGAGTTTGGTGGATAGAAAAAGGAGAGGTGATATGATTGAGATTTTTTAACTGTTGAGAGGTGGTTACAGGGTTGACAATGGGAAGTTCTTTCACTTGGTTGAACAGCAGGAAGGAGTGATGACAAGAGGCCATCCCTGGAAGTTACAAAAGGAAACTGTGAGCAAGAGGGTGAGGAGTGGTTTCTTTGCATGGAGGGTGGTTGAACCATGGAATGCATTGCCTGATGGAGTGATGAGAGCAAGAACGGTCAATGAGTTTAAGGAGTGGTATGATAGACTTTGTTTCTTAGGGGGGGGGACCTCACCTCAATGAGTCTTGATAGACTTTGTGTTTCTTAGGAAGGACCTCCCACGATGAGTCTTTTGACTCCATGGAGGCTTGAATAATAATAAAATATTAAAAGATATATACAATTGTCAACAAGTTTCACCAGCTATTCTGTCTGACTTTTTCAAGACATGAAAGTCGCTACAATAATGTTTACTAACAAAAAAGAAGAATGGAGTAGCACAGTCAAATCAGTTAAAATTAAAACTGATGTATAACATCATAAGCATCGAGCGTGGAGTTCTCAGTCATTGTTCGTTGAGTATGTTGTATAGATTTTCATGAAATGAAATTCTGGTAAGCTAAGTGAATTTATTGGGCTTTTCCAGATGTCTTTCAGTATCATACCTTGATTTCTGTTAAGATTGTCTCCTGTCTTGAGTACAACTGCAGCTTCTTTGAAGTTTCTACATCTAAAATCTTCTTCTATATAAGGCATGGAGCTGTTATCCCAATCGATGGAGTGGTTGCAAATCGAGAAATGATGGGCTAATCTTGAAGTTACGTTGGCCACTGTCGGCCAAAAAAGGTATCGAAGTGTACACTGCAAGGATCTCATTGTAAGGACTCAAACTTCCTTGAAACAATCTTAATGGTGACGAAACGTGGTGTTTTGAGTATGAGCCCGAAAAAAAGTGCTGAGTGGAGACCACCAGAAGAGGAGCATCCAAAAAAAAAAAGTCGCTTGGAGAAATCAAAAGTAAAGACAATGCTGATTTGTTTCTACGATTCCAAGGACATTATCCACATAGAATTCGTTCCGCCTGGCCAAACAGTCAATGATGAGTTTTATCTCAAAGTTTTGAAGTGATTGATAGTGAGAATTCGTTGCGTATGGCATGAATATCTGACGACCGACTGTTCGTCAAAACACACTGTCACTTTTGGCACTATAACTTTGCTTCTAACGAAACAAATGTCATAAATAGTTGACACAACAGTACTGAAGGTTGCTGCTCTCGACAACAAAAAGATACAACAGGTGGCGGCACTAGTTTCTATTTTCGAAAAGTTCGGTTTCTTTTTGGACAGAGGGTGTATAAATATGACTTCTGCCTTTGATTTAGCTCACTGCATTATCAACCTGATTACCATTTAGCTCACTGCATTATCATGCGTATAATCACATCACCCTCAATCCTGCTGGTTAGTCTTTGATAAATTGAAATGAGTCTGGTTTTTGACCCTTTCAATAATGTATGGCAGCATATATATCCGAAAGGAAGTCTTCTGTGCATTATGAAATACCAAAGAATTATCTGTCATCAACTGTACAAGTTTTAGCAGGCAATTGAGGAGCAATTTTTTTGCACAGAGAGTGAGTGCAGTGCATTTCCTTAGAGAGAGAGAGAGAGAAGTTCAGAAAAGTGGATAAGTTTAAGAAATAGTTTTGATGGACTTTATGTGTAACTTTTAGTATCTCTCAGGATAAATCTTGGAGCAAATATTATACACTTTATAATGTATGAATAACAGAAACACAATTAAATAGAAAGGTGTAGCAAAATAATTGTAATGCCAGACACTGGATAAAACAGTTCTGTGTGTTATAATTCTACATACCACTAGTGAATTGAGCAAAATCCAACCAACGTGATCAGTCTATGTTGTGGATTGCATCAACTGCAAAAAAACATCAACAAATCAGATGATGAAATAGTCAAATGCTGCAAACACACCTCCTATACAAAAGGAAGTTAAGCCTTCTGGTCCTTCACCAAGGCCATTGGGCACATCTTTGTTTCCACTACTGTGACATCCAGATGTTACTATAATAGCATCATCCAAACTAGGCTGACCTGCTGGTATCACTCATCCAATTCTTGCATTGATGGCCAAGGGGCAAATTCCCTCCACTTACTGGTTAAGCCAAGAACTGCTCACTCCATGTCACATCTAGTCTTTCACCAGAAAGAAATCAGAAGAGTCCTGAATAACTTGGAGACACACATGAAATCTGGTCCTGATGATATTGCCTCTGTTGTGCAAAATCTTGTGCTCCATTGCTAACACTCTTGTTATTTCATCTTATCAGTCTTTCCCATTCAACTAGCATCTTCTTGTACTGCATGGAAAAGCTTGTGTTTAGCCCATTCCAAAAAAGTGTGTAAAAGTTAAAGAACTGCCATCCAGTTATTTTCACTTTGGTTCTGTCAAAACCATGTAGATCATCAACAGCAAATTTTCACCTCCTAGATTTCAGTCTGGCCACCCAAGTGTATGACTAGCAATATAGATTTCACCACTGTTGATCCACAGTTAACTGAAATGTCCTACCTGTGGACTTAAGCCATGGAAGGATTTGGAAAAACTCATATGAGAGCTCTGCTTAGCAAACTCCTCCATTTGGTTGGTCTGCCTTCTACCCTTTGCAATTGGGTTATCAGTTTCCTCTCTGGTCACTCATTACATGTTATGATAGATGGTTTCCTCTCCTCAGATTTTCCCACCAGTGCAGGAGAGAGGCCCTAAACATCATTCCAAACAATATCTAACAATTGCACAGTATCTATCATACTTTGCTTTGAACTCATTCACAGTCACAGCAACCACAACAGACTGGCAACCTGTTCCACTCATTTACCACTCTCCAAGCAAAAAATTCTAGTCCTGACAGCCCTATTAACTACACTTTTGCTCAGTTTCTAATGATAGCACCTAGTTCTCCCACAACCAGACCTGTTCTAAAAAATTTCTTCTGTATTAATCTTGTTAAAACCCTTCAGTAATTTGTATGTCCAAATGATATCACCCCTTTTCCACCTGCCAACCAATTTCTGTAAGGTTCATTCCATAGACCTGCTACCATGTTGGTCACTCACCTCTGGATCCTGTCCACTACCTCCTCATCCTCCAAGAAACCTAATTGATCAAATCTGTGCACAGTAATTAAGATGGAGTGTTACCAAGACGCTATAAGGGAGTGTAATAACCTGCTTGTCTCTTCTCGTTAGGTTTTTTTTTTCAGTAACCAAGTAATCTGATGAACTGTTGTAGCCACTTTTGCAATATGCCTCTAAACTTTAACTTCCTATCCACTAACAGCTCCAAATCCTTGGCATCATTAATTTCCTGGAGTACAGTTCCATCAATATGGTACACAGTTTGTAATATTTTCACCCCAAAATAAATAATCTTATACTTTGCCACATTAAATTGACATCCATTCTCCTTTTCCCAGACTGCCAGTTTCTCCAAATCATCCTGCAAAATTTTTATATCTTTCTTAACTATTGCTCTATTCAGTTTTGCATCATTGGCAAACAACAGACTAGTTCCTCTTAGATCCTTTCCTATATCATTAATGTACAAATTAAATAGCAGCCCAAGAACAGAGTCCGGTGACACACTACTAGTCACAGATTTTATACTGGACTCTACTCCTGTAAAAACTATGGTCTGGTATCCCTTCATCAACCACTCTCTTATCCACTTCACCAACCTTGTGTCCATTCCCATGTGAGGAATGGACACAAGGTTGGTGTCCATTCCTCACAAGGTTTACCACATTCTCACTTAATGTGGTAAACCTTTATCCAACTCATCTGTCACTGTATTATAAAACATGAGCAAGTTACTGAAGTATAGCCTACCTTTCACAAAACCATGTTGCCCCTTCCTATATAGCATCCCATTTCTGTCTATCTCATCATCATCATGCATGGCCTGTTCCGGCCTTAGAAGTCATCGACTTCTAAGGACTCTTGAATCCTTAGAAGTCGATGAATCGTTTAAGAGGACGTTCTGGTTTTCTTTTTCCTAATAGCTTGTACTTTAAGACTTGTTTTGGTAATCTTGCTGTTTTCATGCTTTGAACACGTTCCATCCATTTATGTTTATATTTTTTAATTTTTTCTATTACTGCAACTTCTCCAGTACCCTAATTATGACTCCTGATATGCTGATTGTTCAGTAATTTGCTATATCAGTTTTGGGATCACCTTTAGGCAGTGGAGCTCTTTCCACTCCTCCTTGGAAGGACAATCCCCAAAAGAATGGAAAGAGGTGGTATCCACAGGGCTCTGTACTTTCATCTACATAAATGACCTGCTCTCACTGCATCTAAATTCTCTTCATAGCAAATAGAGGACACTACAAGGTTTGACAAACCTTGTCCAATTATTAGAAACCTGAAGATCAACTATAACAAATGCTCTAAATTCTGATCTCCTTGCTATACTTCCTTGGGGCAAGGGCAACCTAGTAAACTTCAGTGCTACCAAGACTCATTCCTGTCTGATTTCTCGCAATAAAGATCTCAGGTTAATTCCTGTAATGTTTAATAATTGCACAAATATCCAAACATGATCAGATCTTGGGCTAATCTACACCTCCGACCCTTTCTGGCACAAACACCTCTCAGCCATACTTTCTGTAGGTGACAAAAAATCTTGGTGTACATTACTGCTTGAGGTATTACTTCTCACCTGTGCAACTGCTAAAACTATAAATCCCAAATCTGCCCAACTGTGGAATGTTGCTCACTCATTTGGGATGGTGCACCCAAATCCTCTCTCCAAGATTGTTTGATGCTATTCAGAAGAGGACAAACTGGCTAATTAATGATCTCTCTCTCTCTCTCTCTCTCTCTCTCTCTCTCTCTCTCTTATAGATGCTCACATTCTGTATTATACCTGTTTTGCGAGTACTTTATGGACATTGCTTTGCTGAACTGGCCACTGTTGTTCCTCCAATTTCTTCTAAAATTGCAAGAACCAGAGTAGATGATGGTTAACAGTTATTTACAGGTCCAGCTCCAAACTTACTGATCCAACTTCTCACTTTCGTCTTTTGTTCCGCCTACCGCTTGAATAGCCTCCCTCACTGTGTTTTTCCCAAAGACTATCACTTTCAGCTGTTCAAAAAATGTGAACAGGTTCCTCCTTTTTACTCTCTTGTCTATACACAACACGGATGTGCTATAAGTTTGATGATCTTTCATGTGTGGGTCATATACAAGGTGCTACCCAACAGTTTGGGGGAATTTGACCACACAAAAAAAAAAATTACTTATTCTTAGTTCCAACCATCTCCTTTGAAGTAGTCCCTTTGAGCAATTATACAGTGATTCCGGCAGTTTTTTTTTATAATTCCATGCATTCCTGGAAGTCCTCAAGTGTGACTGTGTTAAGCACCTCCTGCAATTCTTTCTGGATGTTCTCAGTCATGTCAAAATGATGCCATTTCAGCCAGAATTTCATCTTGGGGAACAGGAAAAAGTTGTAAGGAGCAAGGTCAGACAAATGGAGGTGATGGGGAATGAGTGTCTTGTTTTTGGAAGCCAGGAACTGCCAAACAATAAGTGATGTGGACAAGAGCATTGTCATGGTGGAGAATCCACTCATTGCTCTTCCTCATGTTTAGATGTTTGCAGCAATGTGTCATGTTCAAAACGTCCCACAAAATGCATTGAATGATCTTGTACGTGTTCTACAATCTTGCAGACATCTTGAATAGTATCCCTGTGATCTGCAGGGATAGCTTCACACACACTTTTGCAATGTTTTCTCAGTTCTGCTTGTCAACAGTCATCCAGAATGCTCATCATTATCGACAGATGTTCATCCATCCTTGTATCACAAAAAAGTTTTGCCTTGGTTCATAGCATTAATCACCAAACACTTCCTTAAGCATTTGGTGGGTATATCTGCAGCAGTTTTTTTTTTTTTTGGGGGGGGGGGGAGTTGAAGCGAAATTTGATGCAGATTCCTTGCTCCTTAAAATCTGCCATTTCAGTGGGATAAGAAAATTGCTGAACCACTAAAACATGACATTATGAAATGCATGTAATCCAAGAACACAGTCTCGCATCGTGTTGGCTGTTAGCATACTGATTCATAGAGGGTACTCTTTGCCCTTTATAACAGTGGAAGACTGTAGCACAACTGGTTTATGCATGCTATTTGATAGCATCTCATATGTTAAAGTTAAATTTCAAAAATTGAAAAACTACTAAATTTTTAATATTCCAAGAACTTGTTGATGTCATCAAGCTGTATCTAGTAATGTTATACTATGAACTTCATTTTGAATAGTTCACATTTCTACTGAATATATATCTACTCTCTCTCTCTCTCTATATATATATATATAAAGATAAGCCGAAATTTGAAACGTTTTTGTCACATTTTTTGCCTACGGCTTACCAGCCCGGAACTCGGGAGGGAAGAGTCCCCCCCCCTAGTGTGTGTGTGTGTGTATATTAGAGATACCAAGTAATTTTATAAGCTTGGTTATTTAACTCCTAATCCCAAGTAAGCAAACAGTTAAGTTTGCACCTGAAACATAGTTCAAGTCTAAAGATGGTACAACACCAGGGCAACTCATTGTAAGGGTGGGTAAAGCTTTGATTACTATTCTTAGTATTTCCCATAATGTAAAGCACATCTCACTAAAAGATGTATACTGCAATACATTATGGGTGGGGTCACTACCCAGACCAGTTTCAACCTTTTTTGAGATCTCCTCAGCAAGTAGCTAGACCCTAAATACCAAGGTTTTAGTAATACAGAGCCTTATCAACTTTACCTATACAAGTTGCTACAAGGTGTTTTTATTTTTAATAAGAATCTCTGGAGGAGATATAGATGTAATTAATTTTTTAACTTGGGGATATTGTATATTAGAGTTACCAAGTAATTTTATAAGCTTGGTTATTTAAGTTTCAGGCGCAAACTTAACTGTTGCTTACTTGGGATTAGGAGTTAAATAACCAAGCTTATAAAATTACTTGGTAACTCTAATATACAGTATCCCCAAGTTAAAAAAATTAATTACATTTATATCTCCTCCAGAGATTCTTATTAAAAATAGAAACACCTTGTAGCAACTTGTATAGGTAAAGTTGATAAGGCTCTGTATTACTAAAACCTTGGTATATTTAGGGTCTAGCTACTTGCTGAGGAGATCTCAAAAAAGGTTGAAACTGGTCTGGGTAGTGACCCCACCCATAATGTATTGCAGTATACATCTTTTAGTGAGATGTGCTTTACATTATGGGGAAATACTAAGAATAGTAATCAAAGCTTTACCCACCCTTACAATGAGTTGCCCTGGTGTTGTACCATCTTTAGACTTGAACTATGTTTCAGGTGCAAACTTAACTGTTTGCTTACTTGGGATTAGGAGTTAAATAACCAAGCTTATAAAATTACTTGGTAACTCTAATATACAGTATCCCCAAGTTAAAAAATTAATTACATGAATTTTATTATTAATTTACTTGTGTTATTTTATGGTGTATAATAACATTTTAATAACTGTATATTTGCTGTTCATTTGCTAAATAATTTTGTTTTCTTTTTAGAGAATTCTGATAGTGGCACATTTTGATTATAATGGAAGGAACACCAGTTAATGACTCCACCTCATGTAATACATTAAAACAGGGTAATTTTTATATAATTGTCTTAAAATTGCAGAAATGATAACTGTATGCTTTCTTTTTAATGCTCCTAGTTACACTATCTAATTAAATAATTCATTTAAAGCATGACAGTCAGTTTTCTCATTCACTAAAAATCTGGTAAATTAGGAATCCTAATGCAAATAACCAAGTGGTAGATAAGAGTTATATAATGGCAGGGGAACTCATTGCTAATTAAAATATTTTCAGCTCATCTTTATTTTTATTTTTTTCAGATAATATGTTTCAGGTTGCTTATCTATAATATTCTTTCTCAGATATTAAAGCATTATGAGTGTGTGATTATTGATTAAGTTAAAGTGTAAATGATCCTAAAATGTATTCTGTTATAACAAATCGATGTATTATATTACAGAGTAATCTAGCCTCTTTATAGTTTTATGATGTAAATAAAGTTGCGTAGTTCACAGAATGCCACCTTTTTCCAACCTGAGAAAATGATTCTTCTGTAATATAGTTTTTTTTTGGGGGGGGGGTCTTTAAAGGCCCAAAAATATATCTGAAGAAATATATAGAAAACTAGAAATATTCTACAACAGTCCATCTTTCTCTGCGAGTGAGGTCCATTATTTCATTATGTCTAAGTAATGATATATAAGTTGTGACATCTTAATTCTAACTTGGATTTTGATAGATTGGGAAATTAAGACTTACTGTAGTCTGTTTGTTTTCTTTCTTTTTAAGTTGCACATATTCTGAGTCCGTTTTCAGTTTTGCATGCAGGAAACACCTCTGCTACTTCTGTGCAAAACTGTCTAATCCATCTTCACTTGAAAATCTTATATAAAAGGATTTGAACTCAGGAGTTCAAAGGATGTCGTCTCTACAGACTGCATTAATGAAAGACCCGAATGAAGTTGACAGCATATTTATGGTTGCTTCCAAAGATATAGATGTAGCAGAAAAATTCCCAAAAGCATGACTGAATATGTTAATGAACAACATAACTTTTCTTCAGTTAAAATATCTTGCAACACAAAATTGCACATTTTGCAGAGATCACACAGGGATATGGTGAGAAAAAACAACATCCATTAGTTGTGCATAGAACCTGAATATAAATTTGACTATAATATATACTTAGATACCTGTTTTACATTGATGCATTTTAAGATTAAGTAGTAGATTGGCATAACTTCTCTTTCCATGGCAGATCTGATGAAATGTAAAATCTTCCTTGACACACTCAGTACCTCAGATGCTTTTGGTTATTAAACCAGCATGGACAGAGATTACTGTGTCTTCTGAATGAATTAAATACTGCATTCAATACATGTGGCAAGTGATTCTTGATCTGCATATAAATTGACACTATAGAATCATTGTAATCACTGACTTGTGATGATTACATATGGTATTAAATTTGGCATTTTTCGAATAAAAAATGCTGTTACTTGCAGTATTCCAGTACAGGTTGGTAGTTAAGATGATAACATCACTGTGTGCATGTAACTCCTACATACCAGTGATCTTCTTTTTCTGATTATCCTTTAAAACATTAATTTTTAGGTTCTGTTATCTGCCAGTATGCTATTATGCTTTTACAAAAATTAAAAATCATCCAGTTGTTGACATTTACCCTCGTGTAGTGTATAAAATCCTGTGATAGTACTACATGATTAAGTTTGTATGTTTGGTAATTTCATATCAAGTTTTACTCTAGATTAGTGTATTTGTTAGGACATTAATATTGTTATAGCTTATGTTTTCAGTCTTCTAATGAGTGCTTCCCAAACTTCTGGATGTCAGGGCCCCCTTTGGAAAAATTAAAATATTTGACCCCCCCCTGTATCAATACTACATTACATTAAATGCTAAAAATGTAATAATATTACATTTTTAGCATTTAACATGGCACATTATCTTATATTTTTATATAGATAGATATATTGCATAGATAATTTGCAGTACAAGCACATGAAAACATAAAACGATTAGTAATAAAGAAAGAATTAAAAACATAAAAGAAGTTTAATAACAATTTAATGTGATGGATGTGTTTCAATACTGTTACACAAAAAGTCAATATCTGGTGAAATATTTGAAACTGCAATTCTTAGATTTCTGCTTTGAAATGAAACTTATATGAATAAGCATATATTTACTAATCATTTACTAAACATGTATACATTTACTAATCATGTATTTAAGTGTATCCCCTTAAATTCATTAAGCACCAAAATACGCAGGAAGCAAAATTTGTGAACCCGCAACAATGTGGGATTTTTTTCCATTGAAATATAAAAAATAATAAAAAAAATTATAATAATAAATAATAAAAATTAAATACGTTTCTTTTAAGATAAAAAAAACTACTTAGTTTTAAAACATTTTCAGTTTGTTTTCATTATTTCATGGTCCTCCTCAACAAAACCTACGGTTCCCAAGGGGGGCTGCGGCCCACAGTTTGGGAAGCGCTGTTCTAATGTACTTCTAGCTATATCAATCCACATAGTGGTGTTCCTCTGGTTTTTTTTTTTTTTTTTTTTTTCCTTCTTTTTATTGTGGCATCAAACACCTGTTTTTGTCTCATTCTGACCTTTCCTGTTTCATGTATTTAAGTGTATCCCCTTAAATTAGCTCTTCTCACACATTCTTGAATACTAACAATTTAAAGTTCCTTTTTAATATCTTCAACTTTAATGTGATTCTGCCATTAATATTTGTTCATTGCCCTAATTTTTCTCAGAACTCACATGTCTATGGTCATGAGTTATCAGGTTAATCTGTGGTGTAGAATTATGTTATTTTCATTTTATTTATTTTATTTTATTTTATGTCACAGGTACCTTTTAAAGATTAAAAACCTGATATGCTCAAATAAAGCTTCACTCTATTTGAGCATATCAGGTACTCCAACTGCACTGCATTTGAGGTTTTTGATTGCTTTTTCTAGTAATTGATATGTGCTCCTAATCACATTCCTTTCTAATGTTTTCTAGCACTATTCTCTCACTTCTTGTTTCATTTATCAATCCTTCAAAGTAATTCCTCCAGATGTCTAGAATCTCTTTTAGTTTTCATTTCAACTTTGTCATCTTTCATTCCTTATACTGTAGTACTTTTTCATCCATGTCTTCCGAATAATCTCCCGAACATTGTACCATCTTTCTGGTGTTTATTTTCTTCTCATGACTTGTTTGGATTCAGGCCAAATAGAGGCTGTCAGGATCAGATCTTCACTTTACGACAAATAGTCGAGAAAAAGCATGGGAATATAACAAAGATCTGTATTTAAGTTTTGTTGATTTGGAAAAGGCATATGACAAGATGCCAAGAGTGAAGCTATTCAATATGCTACAGTTATATGGTGTCAATGGGGCATTATATCAAGCAATACTTAGTCTTTATTTGAGTTGCAAGTCAGCAGTTAGAATTGAAGGAAGTACAGGAGGTTTAATGTTAAATCTGGTGTGAGACAAGGATGTACATTATCCCCTCTGTTATTCATTATCTATATGGATCATATTATGAAGGAAAGTGGTATTAAACATGATATCAAAATTGGGGATGTTAATGTCAGCTCCTTGCTTTATGTGGATGATGTTATACTTCTAAATAAATCCGCTACAATTTGCAAGATTCTCTGACTAAATTGAATAACTGTTGTAATAGATATGGTATGAAGGTCAGCAATAAAAAGACAAAGACAATGAAAATAGGCAGAATCATTGAAAATGTCAACTGTGTTGTGAATGGAGAACCTGTGGAACAAGTAAAACATTTCAGCTACTTAGGCACGATTTTTAGTGAAGATTGTAAATTAAATATAGAAATAGATAACAGAATCAACAAAGCTGGTATGGTGGGAAATCAACTGAATAAATTCATATGGAATAAGAGAGAAATTAGTTGGAACACTAAATTAGCTGTATACAAGACAGTGTTTAAACCAGTTTTAACTTATGGATCTGAGAGCTGGGTCAGAAGTAAAACACTTGACCAAAGACTAGAGACCGCAGATATGAGAGTCCTGAGAAAGATTCGAGGCATGAACAGATGGCATCAATGGCAATATCATATTAAAAACGAGGATATTAGGAAAGAACTTGACATTGTCGGCATCCAGGAATGCGTTAACGTAGCTAATCACAGGTGGTATGGTCACTTGAACAGAATGGATGAAGAAAGATTAGCAAAGCAAGTGTTCTCTGCCAGGTTGGCAGCAAAACAACCCAGAGGAAGACCAAGATATAGGTGGATTGATACAGTACAAAGTGCCTTAGACGATAGAAATATAAGATCTGATAATGTTGGAGTCTTGACAAGTAACAGACTGGTGTGGAGGAAAATTGTAGATAGGAAGTTAGTAATGATTTTTTTCATGTTGTACTATCATATCTTGTACACCCCTTGAGGGTCCATGTCAGGAATTTGATGATGACTTGTTTGTTTAGCTACTTTTACACATTACATTGCTTTCTTGCACTTTGCTCTGTATTTAAGAGTATACAGAGGAGCTTACTTACCAGGAACTTTCAGTATGCATTCTTCTTCTTTTCCTTGACTGCCTCTTTAAGTTTTTTTACTCCACCATGAAGTTCTGATTTTTCTATCCTTTCACTCACCACTTCACTGTCTTTCTCTCTGCTGAGTTTGCTGTTGCATCTCTAAGGTTTGTTATTTGTCTTCAAATTTTGTTTTTTTTTCCTTGAATAATGTTTTTATAGTTAAGCACACCTCATCCTTAAACACTACTCACCTTTACGTCTTTAAAATTTTTTTTACATATTGTTCTTTTGAATGTGATATTCATTTTTATCTTACTTAAAACTGATGATCACTTCCAATTTCAGTCCTTTATATACTCTTCTATTCTGAATCAGCATAAGGATATAACTATCAACAGTAACTTAGTTAATGAGGCTTTACTTATTTCTTGCATGTTTTCTCCATGTGACTTTGTGTATATATATATATCTTTATTTGGAACATGGTATTAGTGTTAATTAGCCCATGTCCTGAATAGAAATACAGCAGATACTTCTTATTATTAGCTTTGCTCTTTTCTCCAAATTTTCTTGGAATTCATCTCCGACAAGGATCAACTTTTTCTTTATGTCAGCTGTCTTCTCTAATGACTCCTATGCTTCTTTGCTTCTTCCTTCCTTAGTAGAACCTTCTGTGGGATCTTAGGCACAAATAGGTCTCAACGTCCAGTTTCCAAGTCACAGAAGTATTTTGTGACTGAATTTAAGACAAAAACATACAAATGAAGTGATTTTCAGTGTAATGTAAGGAATATATGCTATGTACTGGCTACTTAGAACAAGTTTTGGTAATGTTTACTACTCCCGAAATATGCAAAAGCAAGTCATGAACTTATTTTTATGCATAAAGTATTATTATTTGCATATGCTGAGATAAAATATATGAAAACAGGAAAGAGTAATTTAAATGTCTTCATCATCATCATCATCATCAAATTCCTGCCATGTACCCTCAAGGGGTGTACAGGATACGACAGTACTACATGAAAAAATTACATCATTACTAACTTCCTATCTACAATTTTCCTCCAAATCAGTCTGTTGCTTGTCAAGACTCCAACATTATCAGATCTTATATTTCTATCGTCTAAGGCACTTTGTACCATATCAATCCACCTATATCTTGGTCTTCCTCTGGGTCGTTTTCCTACCAACCTGGCAGAGAACACTTGTTTTGCTAATCTTTCCTCTCCCATTCTATTTAAGTGACCATACCATCTGAGATTAGCTCTGCTAACACATTCCTGGATGCTGACAATGTCAAGTTCTTTCCTAATATCCTCATTTTTAATATGATATTGCCATTGATGCCATCTGTTCACGCCTCTAATCTTTCTTAGGACTCTCATATCTGCGGTCTCTAGTCTTTGGTCAAGTGTTTTACTTCTGACCCAGCTCTCAGATCCATAAGTTAAAATTGGTTTGAACACAGTCTTGTATACAGCTAATTTAGTGTTCCGACTAATTTCTTTCTTATTCCATATGAATTTATTCAATTGACTTCCCACGATACCAGCTTTGCTGATTCTGTTGTCTATTTCTATATTTAGTTTACCATCTTCAGTAAAAATTGTGCCTAAGTAGCTGAAATGTTTTACTTGTTCCACAGGTTCTCCATTCACAACACAGTTGACATTTTCAATGATTCTGCCTATTTTCATTGTCTTTGTCTTTTTAT
Organism: Typopeltis vanoorti; assembly: GCF_054136105.1. Classification (NCBI taxonomy): domain Eukaryota; kingdom Metazoa; phylum Arthropoda; class Arachnida; order Uropygi; family Thelyphonidae; genus Typopeltis; species Typopeltis vanoorti. The sequence continues at coordinate 110,739,015 of NC_143564.1, forward strand.
TGCTGACCTTCATACCATATCTATTACAACATCTATTCAATTTAGTCAGAGAATCTTGCAGACTTGTAGCGGATTTATTTAGAAGTATAACATCATCCGCATAAAGCAAAGAGCTGACATTAACATCTCCAATTTTGATATCAGGTTTAATACCACTTTCCTTCATAATGTGATCCATATAGATAATGAATAACAGAGGGGATAATGTACATCCTTGTCTCACACCAGATTTAACATTAAACCATCTTCCTGTACTTCCTTCAATTCTAACTGCTGACTCACAACTCAAATAAAGACTAAGTATTGCTTGATATAATGCCCCATTGACACCATATAACTGCAGCGTATTGAATAGCTTCTCTCTTGGCACCTTGTCATATGCCTTTTCCAAATCGACAAAACTTAAATACAGATCTTTGCTATATTCCCATGCTTTCTCGACTATTTGTCGTAAAGTGAAGATCTGATCCTGACAGCCTCTATTTGGCCTGAATCCAGCTTGTTCTTCACCAAGCTTTTCTTCCACAATTCTTCTCAACCGTTTCTCAAGTATACTTGCATAGATCTTGCCAGGAACACTCAGTAGGGTAATACCTCTATAATTCTCAGATTCGGTTTTATTTCCCTTTTTATATATGGGTACTATGAGAGCTCTACTCCAATCATCGGGAATTCGTCCCTCTGTCCAGGCTTTCTGAACTATGCAGTGCAACCACTGTAAGACTCTTATACCACCATGCTTCAGCATTTCTGGTCGAATATCATCTACTCCTGCTGCCTTTCCACATTTCAAGCCTTTGATGACTTTTTCGACTTCAAGTATGGATATGTATTCCTGACTGCATGCCTGGTCAGTGTTTTTTATCACTGTGCTGTCATTGCTGCTTGTTTCATTTAGCAGTTTTTCAAAGTAATTACTCCATACTTCAAGGATATCTTTTTCTCCTGTTTTCATTTCACCTTTATCATCTCTAATTCCTTTTACAGCACTCTTTCCTCCATTCCTAAGCTTCTTCAACAACCTCCAGAATATTTTGCCACCTTCTTGATATTTATTTTCTATATTCTTGCCAAAGTCCTCCCATGACTTTTGTTTAGCTAGTTTTACACACTGTTTAGCTTTCTTACATTTGTCTCTGTATTCTGTAAGAGTAAAAGCTGACTTATTTGCCAGGAACTTTTGATATGCTTTCTTCTTTTCCTTCACTGCCTCTTTAACTTCCTGTGTCCACCAGGGAGTTCTGATTTTTTTATCTTTGCACACAACCTCACCACATGCCTCTCTGGCAGAATCAATCAATGTTTCCTTCAGAGTTTGCCACTGAATCTCCAAGGTTTGATTCCTGTTATCAAACTCTTTCATTTTCTTTTCAATAATATTTCTGTATTTTAGTCTACAGTTCACATCTGAGAGCTGCTCAACTTTTATTCGCTTTAAAACTTTCTTACATGTTATTCTTTTCAATATGAAATTCAATTTTATCCTGCTCAAGACTAAATAGTGATCACTTCCAATTTCAAATCCTCTGTACACTCTGGTGTCCTGCACCAGGGAAAAAACATCACTATCAACAATAACATAGTCAATGAGACTTTTCTTATTCCTAGCCTCTTCTCTCCATGTGAATTTGTGCACATTTTTATGTTGGAACATGGTGTTAGTAATAACCAGTCCATGTCCTGAGCAGAAATCCAACAGATATTTGCCATTATTATTAGCTTTGCTCTTTTCTCCAAATTTTCCCAAAATATTTTTGTATGTCTCACAATCATTTCCTACTCTACTATTTAGATCCCCAACAAGGACCAACTTTTCCTTTTTCATTGTGTCAGTTGCTTTTTCTAAAGCCTCAAAAAATTCCTCCACTTCTACCTTAGTAGAACCTTCTGTGGGACCATAGGCACAAATAAGTCTCATTGTCCAGTTCCCCATTCTCATATTTGCCCACATTACTCTACTTGAGACTGACTGCCATTCAAGAAGATTAGCCTCGTATTTTGTGTTGAATACTATGGCTACTCCTTCTTTTCCTTGATTGTCATTGCCTGAATATAACATTTTGTATTTATTGCTCAGAAAGATCTCACCAGTTTTGGTCTTTTTTGTTTCAGTCACCCCTATTATGTCGATCTGGTACTTATCTAATTCCTCAGCTAGCTCCATTTCTTTGCCATTCAGGCTTCTTACGTTGATAGTACCGATCTTTAACTCTGGTGATGTTGAGTTGGGGTTTGTTTTCAGATTTGTTCCAGTAGCTGACTTTTCGCTGTTCGCCCTGGTTCCCTGGCGAAAACAACGGGGTCCTTGTTTAACCGGGCGACGCCCCAGCCGGCATGAAATTTTGTCATGTTGTACCATCATTTTTTATTTTGGTTTAACAAATAAGAATACAATTTGGTCGGCTAAATCCCAAATTGCCAGCCCATCCTCGTTCGTTCAGTATCAAAGTAGATACCCAACAGGGTGCACCACGAGAAGGTGAGGATTGGACATTAGGTCAGAAGCCCTGGTCGGTTCTCCGCATTCCTTTAAAGGCTATGTGGAGGTCTCCTCTCAGTTATACAGCTTTGACCCTTAAGCACCCCATTTTATGTCTTGTGATAGATAAATAAATTGCAGGGTATGCTGCCCAAAGAGTTCAGTATCTGATTGTATTGCAAACTGGTCATCATTTGTGATTAATTGTACCAGCTCTATATCACCTGATTGATTGTATGTATGCTAAGAATATTATTATTATTGCATGGACACCTCCAGGGAGTAATGACTCAACATGGGAGACCCAACACACAAAGGACTCACAACTGACTCAGGCAACCCATTCCTCATTCACCACTCTCCAAGCTAAAAATCAAGTCCTCGCATCTTTGCTAATCACACTTTTATCCAATTTTCAGGGATGACCTCTTGTTCTGCTCCCTCTAACCAAGTACTGAAACATTTCCCTTGCACCAATCCTCTAAAATCCTTTAAGTAACTTAAATGCTTTTATCAAATACCCTCCCCCCCTTTTTTTTTCACCTGTCAACCAAATTTTGCAATCCACCAGCCTCAATCTATTCTGATGGGGAGCATTCCACAGACCACTCACCATCTTGGTCAGTTACCTCTCCCACTTCCTTATCCTCAAGAAATCCGAGTGACCAGTCCTGAGCACAGTAATTCAGATGTGGTGTATCGAAGCTTTATAAAGAGGAATGATAACTCCCTTATCTCTACTTGTGTGTTCTTCAATAACCAAGTAATCACGAACTACTTTAGCAATATACCTTCTAAACTTCAAGCTCTGTATCTACCACTACCCTCATATCCCTGGCATCATCAATTTCCTAGAGTATAGTTCCTTCAATGTGATATACGGTTTGTAATCTTTGTATCCCAAAATGCATAACCTTACACTTTTTCACATTAAATTCACATCCATTATGTTTTGTCAGCCTATTTATCTGCAAGTTGGATAGGGTAATAGTTAATCTTTGATTAACTATTACCAGATCCAACTTTTCCTCATAAGCAACAACTGAATATCTGCCTTCAAATTATTTCGTATAACATTTCTGTACAAATTAAACAGTAGTGGTCCAAGCACAGAGCTGTGCTGCACACCACATTAGTCACCTGCCTTCTCCTGGATTCTGCTCCTCCATATACTAGATTTTGGCATCTGTCAATCAGCTACCCTTTTATCCACATCACCAGTTTCCCATCCATCCCCATTTGTTGTAGCTTTCACAACATGAGTTTTATGTGGTATCCTGTCAAATGTCTTTGCAAAATCTAGCAGTATCATCATGTAGCCATTCCATCTATCCAACTCAGCCGTCACTCTGTTATAAAAAAAGTTAGTAGATTACTAAGGCATGACCAACCCTTCACAAAGCCATGCTGCCCCTCATAGAGTAGTATCATATTCTTAACCATTCCTGAATCCTCTCTTTTACCAGCTTTTCCCATACTTTAACCACCATGCCTAAGATACTAATTGGTCTATAATTTGCTACCACGGGCTTAGATTCTCCTTTGTGCAAAAGATGATTTATTTTTGTCTTCCTATCACTATCTTGGGACTTTTTCAGAGTTGATACTTAAATTAAACAGCTTAGTTAAAAGAATTGCCAGTTCCACTGCACATTCGTAAAATGTGAGCCAATATCTACATCCCACAGTTCTATTTGCATTCAGATTCTGTAATATACTAAGTACCTCCAATTCTTCAACCCCTGTTCTCACATCAGCCTGTCATAACAGTATCTTCACTTTGAGGTATGCCTTTGCAAAATGATTATTCAGTAGCTCAGCAATTTCATCTATCTCTGTTACCATTCTACCATCTGCACTCATTAAAGTTATCTTCCCACAGTCATTTTTCCTGATACTTGCCACATAACAAAAAAACTGTTTGGAATTTCCTTTCTCCTGTTTGGATAATTTCTTCTTATAATCTATTGTCCTTACTATGCTGTTTACCTTTCTTTTATATACTCCCCACATTTTCTTTGTTTGCAGCTCATTTTTAATGGCCTTGCATATTATATAAAAATAATGAAATAATCTGGTTAGTTTTTGCTAAACCACCATTTTGAATATTTCTTAAAGAATAAGTTTTGCTTTCCAAAACCTTTTATTCTACTAGTTTGTTTTTAAGTTAATATTGATGTTTTAATTTGAAGAGTAATGTATTTTTCTATTTTTTTTAGCATGTCTTCCATTTCAAGTGATGGATATTAAAAAAACTATTTGTCATCCAAGCCAGACAAAGAAGAGGCATTCATCAGATATTGAAGTTTCACATATGCCTGCTAAAACTCTTAGACTTCAACATATAAATGGGGAAGTTAATGAATGTGTTCTGAAAAATGATAAAAAGTTGGAAATAGAAGCTGTTCCAAATTTAGTACCTCATTCTTCAAAGTCTAATTTTGTGGAAAGATCAAAGAATTCATTATTAAAATATTTATCTACAGACAAAATAGGTTCACACAACACAAACTCTGATGGCATGTCTTTAGCATCTTGTCATGGTATTTCTAAAAAGTTAACAAAAAATAGTTCTGACCAGCTACATGTAATTAAATCAGAAGATATGCAGGAAATAACCAATAATATACAACCTATAAACTGCAAGGATGATAAGAGATTACTTGAAAAAATAAAGTTTGATAATATAAGTCAAGAATCAGGCTATGAAATGGAAAAAGTAAAAAGTGTGAGCAAAGATTCAGATCTCAGTGACATCTCTTGTGTAGATAATGAAATGAAATCAGAATTTGATAGTAGTTTTAGTACAGGTACCTCCTTTAATAATACTAGAACAGATGCTGCTGAAAGTCAGTCTGAGTCTGTAGAAAAAACTATAAATTCATCTTCTGAAATAACTAGCTCTGCACAGATTATTAGTAATACAGAAAATAAATTGCACATAAGTTGCATGCCAAGGAAACAAAAGGTAAGTTGTTTTCATTTATTTTTGAATACTTTCTAATTAGAATGATCCTGTGTATGTTTTCATCTTTTTTTTATTTTTATTTTTAGATGTATACAGTATATATCGCAGTTAACTGGAATTTGGATAACTGACTGTCTTATATCTGAAGTGAATTCTATTCTTCGCCAAACTACACCTAGATTTTCACTCCATTTGGTTTGGAATATTTTTTCATGCAAGGTTACATCATTCAACAGTATAGTTAATTTTTGTTGTTGATAATTGACAAATTTGGTAACTGCAGGAATAGTTTGTTATAACAATACATTGCTATAGTAAATTTTTCTTTTCTGTAGTGGATTTTCCTTTGCAGTACAAAACCTCATAGGCACAACACCATTGAGCTTATGTGGCTCTGTCAGTCATTTTTCAGTACTTTGTTGCACTGAGAGAATTTATGTTAATGGTGACTGTTGCGTGTTGACCATAGCATAATCACATAGTTTACTTTTATACCAAAGCCATCAGGAACTGTTTTGTTTCTAGTATAGTTATTTTTTAAGACAAGCCTCAAACTCAAGGAGAGATAAATGTAGTTACATGCTTTGTATTATCTGAGCTGACATGTAGTTAAGCAGTAGCATAACGAAATGAGACTTAAATGAATTTAAGTAATAAATTTTAATTTTTTTTATATACTAGAGCTTCATTCTTTGAATATACACGACATACTGATCCTTGAAGTCAATGCACAGTTATGGATACGAATATGAAACATTTTAAACATGCAAATCACTGTTCATAAAATCACTGTATTAATGGCAGCAATATTGTCATTTGAATTTCATTTTGAATCTTGTTAAAAGATTCAAAAGAGCCTAGTCCTGTTACTCCACAACATCTGTTCTAAAAAAAAACAACATGCTTGTCTGTTAACAAGAAAGGTGTAATAATTAGTGAGAAAGATCCAATAAACCATTGAAGGACAGCATAAGGTATCAAGCCATCATAAATTAGTGAGAATATTTTGTGATTAATGAAAAGCAAATGATATATGTTCCAAGAAGCAATATGGAATCTGCAAAAAAGTTTCTTTTTACTGGAAATACAATTGAAACTGCTCAATTAAATGTATTCATTTTGTCTAGGCAATTATTTTTCATGCCTACTTCAGTAAATGAAAGATAGATGCATTAAAGAAACTTGCTTAAGGAAATTAGAAGACATCTTCAAGTATATTGGTTAAGTCAGAGCTTTAGCTATTGTATTTGAGGAATTTAAGAGATAAGATAGACTGAATGAGTGAGTAAAAAAAAATAAGATATATACATCTTATATATATCTATATATAGAACAATGACAAAATAGTTGCTGCAAAGGAAATTTCCATATGGCCGAGTGAAACTATAGAACTCTCAACTGATTGTTGTGTTCATTTTGTTTTGTAACCTGTTTGATGTTATCTTGCAGTATTGAATTATCTGTGAGAGTCAGAGTATGAAAAATTATTATTGAGCACATACTGAGTAACTCTTAGAATGGCCATGTCATTTGTATGTATTAAGAAGTTGGAAATTAATTTAGTACTTTTAGTTTGACGAGGAATGTCAGATCTCCATAGAGAGATAATGGAGTACTAAGAATTTGTATCTGTTTGTATAAATTTTTACAGTAAATATTTTAATTTTTTTATATGTCATAGTTCATTCTTTAGAATACACATGATGAATAGGAAACATTCTAACCAACTAAATTAAAATTATATATAAAAATATTGTTATCTTACTCTATGACTGACTTTAACATATAGGTTGGATATAAGTGGGGAATAACATAATTCGAGCAATCAAGCTTCCTTCAAAATATAACAAATTTGTTACATTTTGAAACAGAGCTTGATTGCTCCAACTATGTTATTCTCCACCTATACCCAAAGTATATATTCAAGTCAGTCGTAGAGTAAGATAACAATGTTTTTATATAAATTATATCAAAAATATCATTTTTGTTTTATTTTAGTTTTAATTTAGAATGTTTAGAGTGTTTCATATTTGTATTCATAATGGTGCATTGACATCAAGGATATCGTGTATATTCAAAGAATGAAGTTCTAGTATATAAAAAAAATTAAAACATTTACTATAAATATAATTATATGCAATAAATACACTTCTCTATAATAAGTAATTCACTTTATTTCTTTAAGGAGAACTGACATTCCTTATAGAACTAAAAGTGGTGAATTAATTTCTAACTTCTTAATACATACAAAGGATACTTAAATGGCCATTCTAAGAATTGCATATTATGAGCTCAATAAAATATGTATCTTTTTACTCTCTGACTCACAGTTAAATACACTTCTCAGATATCACATCAAATACTTTACAAAACACATTGAACACAGCATTCAGCTGTAAGTTCTGTACTTTAACTTGGCCATGTAGAAATTTCATTTGTAGCATCTATTTTATCTTAAATATAGTTGGCTAAAGATGTCACTTGACCAATATTGTTATTATTAAGAGAGACATCCAGGGAGTCAAGGACTTATCGAGAGAGACTGCATACTACATGCATCAGCTATCATACTTATTCCTGAATGCATTCACACTGCTTGTGCATGACACATCCAATGGCAATCCATTCCATTCATGCACTACCATATCAGAAAAAAATCTAGCCCACATCCCCTTTCTTAGCAGCATTCATTCTCAGCTTCCAAGGATGCCCTCTTGTCTTGTCCCCACCCTCCATAAAATGAAAAATTCTATCAACTAAAATCCTGTACGAATCTTTCGGAGGTTTGTACATCTCAATCATATCACCCCATCTTTCTCCTGTTTGCTAGTGTCTGCAGTCTACAGACTCTAAATTGATCTTTCATAATCAGTATTCCACAATCTTGATATCATTTTTAACACTCTCCTTTGCACTCTTTCCACTGTATCACAATCACAACAGAAACCAGCAGACCAGACCTTTACACAATAGTCCATCTTATCCAGGCCTTGTAAATAGGCAAAATGACATCCTTATTTTTACATGTTAAAGTTTGTTTCAGCATTGCAATTATCTTTTGAGTTGTATTTGCAATCTTTGCTACATGACCCCTGAACTTCAACTTGCTCTCTACTAACACTCCAAGATCCCTAGCCTGATCAATTTCTTCTAGCATAATCCCACCAATATAATAGGACATTAGATATCTAATCATGCTAAAGTGCATGACTTTACATTTACTGACATCATCATCATCAAATTCCTGACATGTACTCTCAAGGGGTGTACAAGATATGTACACCCCTTGAGAGTACATGTCAGAAACTTCATGTAGTAGTACATGAAGAACTTATATCATTACTACCTTCCTATTAACAAGTTTCCTCCAAATTAATCTGTTATCTATCAAGACTCCAAAATTATCAGATCTTATATTTCTGTTTTCTAAGGCACTTTTTACCACCTGTAACTTATCTTTCCTCTTCCATTCTGTTTAAGTGATCATACCACCTGAGATTAGCTCTGCTAACACATTCCTGGATGCTAACAATGTCGAGTTCTTTCCTAATATCCTAATTTTTAATATGATATTTCCATTGATGCCTTCTGTTCACTTCTCTAATCTTTCTCAGGACTATCATGTCTCTAGTCTTTGATCAAGTGTTTTATTTCTAACCCAGCTCTCAGAACCATAAGTTAAAATTGGTTTGAAGACTCTCTTGTATACAGCTAATTTAGTGTTTTGACTACCTTCTCTCTTATTCCATACAAATTTATCCGGTTGACTTCCAACCATACCAGCTTTATTGATTCTGTTATCTGTTTCCATATTTACTCTCTCTTTATTATACATATCTTCACTAAGCATTGTGCCTAGGTAACTGAAATGTTTTACTTGTTAGGTTCTCCATTCACAATGCAGTTGATATTTTCATGATACTTCTGCCTAATTTCATTGTCTTTGTCTTGTAATTGCTGATCTTCATACCAAATCTATTACAACATTTATTCAATTTAGTCAGCGAATCTTGCTGATTTGTACCAGATTTATTTACAAGTATAATAACATCATCTGCATAAACTAAAGAGCTGAGATTAATATCTGACACCATGTGACTCTAGCATTTTGAATAGCTTTTCTCTTGGCACCTTGTCATATGCCTTTTGCAGATCTACAAAACTTCTTTGCTATATTCCCATGATTTCTCAACTATTTGCCATAGAGTGAAAATCTGATCCTGCAGCCCCTATTTAGTCTTCATCAAGCTTCCCCTTCCACAATCCTCCTCAACCGTTTCTCAAGTATATTTGCATAAATCAGGAACACAGAGTAGCGAAACACATCTGTAATTCTCACATTCAGTTTTATTTCTCTTTTTATACACTGATACTATGAGAGCTCTGCTCCAATCATCTGAAATTCTTTCCTCTGTCCAGGCCTTCTGAACTATGCAGTGTAGCCAATGCAAGACTTTTATACCTCCATACTTGAGCATTTCTGGTCAAATATCATCTACTCCTACTGCCCTTCCACATTTCAGGCTTTCGAAAGCTTTTTTTCTATTTGAAGTATGGATATGTATTCCTGATTGCATGCCTGTTTAGTGTTTTTTACCACTGTGATATCGCTGCTTCTTTCATTTAGCAATTTTTCAAAGTAATTTCTCCATACATCAAGGATATCTTTTACTCCAGTTTTCTGTCACCTTTATCATCTCTAATTCCTTTTTATAGCACTCATTCCTCCATTTCTGAGCATTTTTCAAATCCCCCAGAATATTTTGCCACCTTCCTGATATTTATTTTCTGTGTTCCCATGACTTTTGTTTAGCTAGTTTTACACAGTGTTTACCTTGCTTACATTTGTCTCTGTATTCTCTAAGAGCACAAGCTGACTTATTCACTAGGAACTTTTGATTTGCTTTCTTCTTTTCTTTTACTGCCTTTAACTTCCTGTGCCCACCATGGAATTCTGATCCTCACCACATGCCTTGCTGGCTTAATCAGTCAATGTTTTCTTCAGGGTCTCTGTCAATGAATCTCCAAGGTTTGGTTCCTGTTGTCAAACTCTTCCATTTTTTCTTGAATAATAAATTGGTGTATTTTAGTCTACTATTAACATCTGAGAGCTGCTCAACTTTTATTTGCTTTAAAACTTTACTTTCTTACATTTTATTTACTGACATTTACATAGTTATTGGTATTGAACTGATATCCATTTTTGCATGCCAACAATTCCAGCCTATTCAAATCATTCTACTTCAAAGCAGCAACATTCTTGCTTACCTTAGCTATCTTTGCTTCATCATCAAATAGCTGTATGTTGCCTGTCAAATCCTTCTCAATATCACTGAAGTACAGATTGAATAACAGTGGACCAAGGACTAATTCTTGTGGTACACGACTAGTTACCTTAAATCTTGCAGACTCACATCTGCTAAAATACGACACCTTCCCTTAATAAACTCAGCTGTTTATTGCAAAGTAGAGATTCACTGTCAACCTATTTCTGAATATGAACCCTAACCAATTTTTTAAAAATCTTCACCACCACTCCTGAGATACTGATTATTGAATAGTTGGATATATCGGTCTCTGCACCACTTTTGTAAAATGGGGTTACCATACATTCTTTCCATTGCTGTGGAATCTTCCCTGTTCTGAGATTCAAATTATATAGCTCAGTCACACAAATAGCCAGTTCCTTTATGTATATATAGCACCCATGCTGATATCCTATCAGTCCCTATTGCTGAATTCTTATTCAGTTTGTGCAACAGCTCTAATACCTTCTCTTCATAAACCTGAGTTTCTTTATTTGGTGAAGAGGTAGCAGTGAACTCGATGTTGCATACTTTTGATGGCTTTTAGCAAAATGGGCACTCATTAGTTGCATAACCACTTCTGCATCTGTCACCTTCACACCACTGCATTCAGAAGAATTATTCTTTCATTCATTCTTTCTTTTACTTGTGATAGAATTCTTGTGGGTTGTCTTTAGCTTGCAAAGTCAGTTTCTTTTCATACTCAGACTTAGCTTTCTGTACAACACTTGTGACTATTTCTTATAATTTTCATGACAGACATCATCCTTATGTACAGTGTATTCCTTCCACATCCATTTCTTACGAATCTCTTGCTTAATAATATTACACATCCATTTGACTCCTACTATATTTATTCTTTGAACTCTCTAGACACATTCTGATATTATATCACTTAAATATTTTTTTAAATGCTTCCCATGCATGGTCCATATACTTCCCGCTTAGAAACTGATACAATTCCACTGAACTCCATATATATTCCTTAGTAGGTCATAATTTCCTGCTTTGTAGTTCAGCATGTAGCCTTTTCTGAATGGAACATTCATAAACTTGATCACTTCCCAAGTGAGTACTGCATGATCACTGTCACCAACCGGCAGCTGAACAGTTATGTCTAACTGAAACACCCTCTGACACTGTAATCAAATCTTTGACTTTGAGTTCCTTATGTCACTTGCTACTTGAGGAAGTTGTCCAGCAACAGCTCAATAAATTCAGTTTCAATCTTCTCATGAGATTTTATGACTACCCAATCAATATTTGGATAATTAAAGTCTCCCATTATGATTACTCTTTTCACACACATCGTCTCTATTTGGTGATGCATTTCTTCATCACTAGCAACATCCACCAGGTCTGTAACAATTCCTATGTAATTGATCTTATTAGATTCTACTCACACCAGATGGCTTGAAATTCACTGCCAATGAAATATTGTTACTTTTATTTATTCGTGTGGGGTTCCCCCCATTCCTCGACTGTCCCTTAGGACTGATTGAGCCTTCCTAATGAGGGATTAAGTATGTATTTTTGACTGTAGACTGTGTATTCACAGAGTCGGTTTGTCTGCTTGTGGGATGAACCCCCCCCCCCCAGATAAATGGGGGGGGGGACCCTGCTGACCAGGCTCATGACCGGCTAACTTGGCTATGGCTTAGAAAGATCCTTAAACTCCTCATGTCATCGGCTGGAAACTCTTCCCCAGGCATATGATTGTGAAGCGCATATCTACTAGGCTAACCATGTGGTCATATTGTTACTAGTACTACTAGAATCATAATTCTCTACATTTACTGGATTCGAATCATATCCTTCCTAGGAGTACTGTTATTTTTAGAGGGACATGTGGCATAGTATAATTATTAAAAACAACATGTAAGTCCACAGTAATAACTTTAATTAATAAATAAGGTAGATATTTTGTACTAAAAATAATAGTACATTTTCAGTGTTACAAACAGATAGGAATAGAATACAAGTAACGAATATTCGGTGGATCACCTATTAAAATACAATGTTGTTGCGAGCTAGGTAATGAAAGAAATTACATAAAATAAAAGTCTCCCAGATCTTCGAGAGAGAGAGAGAGGCAATCATTTTGATTTAAATTCGGTCGGTGTAAAAAAGCTTCACAACTTTCTTTAAAGAGGCGTTCATATTTGAACCTGCATCTATGAAGTAGAATAGCTTTATCCCGCTGGATATTATGAGTAGTGGTAATACTGTGTTGTGCTAGACCAGACTTCTGAGGTTTGTTGTAATCAATATAATATTGATGTTCTTTAATTCTTTTTTCCACAGAATGGCCAGCTTGTCCAAAATAAGAAACTAATTATCTTAAATATTTATTATTTGTTAATTTCTTTCTTTTCCTAGCTCGCGACAACGTATTTTAATAGGTGATCCACCGAATATTCGTTACTTGTATTCTATTCCTATCTGTTTGTAACACTGAAGATGTACTATTATTTTTAGTACGAAATATCTACCTTATTTATTAATTAAAGTTATTACTGTGGACTTACGTGTAATTTTTAATAATTAAGAGTACTGTACCATTTACACTTGACACCAGTTAGTATGTCTGATTCTGATAGCCTAATGCCTGACTCTCACTAATGCCTATAATCTGAGATCCCAACATATTAACCAAGGCAACAAACTCTACTCCTTTGTTTCTGATACTCCTCGCATTCTTATATAGATATAATAATCTACCTGCACATTCTTTTGTATACTCTTCTCTTCAGTATGTATGATACATTTCGACAACTTGCAGATCTCTGTTCTTCTCTAGTACCTTATACACGTAGGCATCTTTGCATGTGTTTGATCAGTCCAAACTGGATGAACACAGAGTCGAAATCATTCTCTCCTCAATCATTTCCATGATAATGCCCATTTCTATCATTAGCACAGTTATACAACATTGTCACTCTTACACTCATATTATTATTATCTGAGACCTCCAGGGAGTCAAGGACTAATTGAGGGAGGCTGTAAATTACCCAACCCAGCTATCATACCTTCCCTTAAATTCATTTACACTAGATGCACTCACTACCCATAAGGGCAAATTATTCCACCCACTCGCTGCTCTATGGGAGAAAAACCTAGCTCTTAACCCTTTCCTGACTGAGAACAACCTTAACTTTCATGGATGCCCCCGTGTTCTTTCCCTGCCTTCCATATAATGAAAAATTTCATCATTTGAAATGCTGTAACATCCATTCAAAAGTTTATAGACCTTTATCATATCACCCCCTCTTTCTCCTGTTAACCAGAGTCTGTAATCCACATGCTCGCAATCTGTCCTCATAATCTAAATCCCATAATCCGGATATAATCTTTGTAACTCTTCTTTGCACCCTTTCCACATTTTCTTTATCCCCTTGGAACTGAGGAGACCAAATCTGTGCACAGTAATCCAAGTGTGGTCTTATCAAAGCCTTATAAAGAGACAAAATGACTTCCTTATCTACCCTGAACCATGTCAAGGTTCGCTTCAACATACCAATTATCCTCTGAGTTGTATTTGCAACTTTTGCTATGCGACCTTTGAACTTTAAATTCTTATCCACCAATACACCAAGATTTCTTGCCTCTTCTGTTTCTTGTAGCATAACCCTGCTAATATAATATGCCACTGGAACTCTAATCACACCGAAGTACATAACTTTACACTTACTAACGTTTAACTGACAGTCTATTCAAATCATTTTGTAATTGCTGAATATCAGTAGCATCCCTGATTGCCCTGCCTATCTTCGCATCATCAGCAAACAATTGCAAATCTGATGATAAGCCCTGCTTGATATCATTAATGTGTAGATTGAACAATAATGGCCCAACGACTGAACCCTGAGGTACACCACTGATTACCTTAAATCTGGCAGATTCACACCCACTGTATACCACTTTTTGATATCTGTCTGTCAATCATCCCCTGATCCAAGTCAATAGATTATGTTCCAATCTCATATTCTCCAGTTTACACAACAGCCTATCGTGTGGTATCCTATCAAATGCTTTAGAAAAATCCAACGTTATCATAGTGTATCCATTCCCTTTATCCAAATCGGCAGTAACATTGTTATAAAATATGAGCAAATCGCTAAAACATGACCTTCCTTAAGTAAACCCATGCTGTTCCCTGCAGAGTATAGAATGCTTGTCTACCCATTTCTGTATGCGAGTTCTTACCAACTTCTCAAAAATCTTCACTACCACACCAGAGATACTAATAGGTCAGTGGTTAGACACATCAGTTTTTGCACCACCCTTTTTATCATTTTCTCACTCTCTCCCACTTTCCTATTTTCACCTACTTTCTCACTCTTTACTCTTCCAACAACCCTTTCATGCCCTCTCCCATTCTACACTTATCACTAGTTTAGTCATTATATAAAATATATAATATTCTCACCATTCCTCATGTTATGATTTAATTTCCCTGACGTTCTGTGTTAGGCCTCATACCAGTTATTAGTTTTTCAAGACTCCTGATGCCAAATGCATTCAGGTGTAGGCCATTCCTCTTATACAAATCTGATCTTCCCTCATTCACTCTACACATTCAAAAACCTGCATCCATTTCTTCTACATAGCCTATGCATTGAATCGTTTGCCATCATATCCCTTCTTCTTAATTCATTTTTATCATATCAAGGTAATATACTTACTATTTTCACTTTCTCACTCTTTACTCTTGCCTCTTCCAACAACCCTTTCATGCCCTCTCTCATTCTACACTTATCACTAGTTTAATCATTAGTAGCTATTACAATCTCGTTTACTTTTCTTTTGTCTTTTTGAATTGCATGTGCTATATTTTTAATTTTTGCTCCTGGAAAACTTGACATTATAACCTGCTCATCAACGGCATGTTTTATGACAGAGTTGCCATACCATATAACATCCTTCTTTTTTATGAACAACATTACTTACCTGATTTTGTGCTTTGTTCTTTCTTATTTTGTTGCTTAATTTTCTTTTCCTCCCTATGTTCATTAAAATATAATTCAAATATAATTGAATATGTCTTTCAGTTTCTTCATTGTATCTTTCTTTCAATTTTCTGAAGTAGGCATGAAGAATAATCGCTCAAACAATAAGAATACATTAATTGAGCAGTTTCAAATGTATTTTGAATACAATGACTTACTGCAAATTCCATATTGATCCTTGGACCATTCAATATATCACTTGCTTTTCATTAAGCACAAAATATTATCATATATAAAGGCTTTTCTGGAAGCTTTAAGATCTATGTATTGGTTAGCAAAAAATGAGTTACCACATACTACATTATTTGAAAAATTGCTTGAGCATTGCAAGACTATGGGCTGTTCCTACTTAGAACATCTGAAATACTGAAAAATGTACATTTTTCAGTATTTCAGATCTAATTTCTGATGCTAAAATATCAATCAACTCTTGCATTATTCTTTCTAAGGTATAATGTGCATTTTTACCAATGTTAAAATAATGCAAGAGTTGATTGATATTTTATCATCAGAAATTAGATCTGAAATACTGAAAAATGTACATTCTGCAGATTATTTCAGTGTTTTATGTGATGAAACTACTGACATCTCAGTTTTAAAACAGCTGATTGTGTACATTAAATATGTTTGTCAACTTAGAAAAGAGGTCAGGGTTAGTTTTGTATCAACTTGCAATATCATTGATGGCAAAGCTCAGACTATAACTAACAAAGTAATTGAAACCCTTGACAGCCTAGTCTTAAAAGCTTGTAATCCAGTGGGCCTATTATCTGATGGAGCAGCTGTCCTGATTGGAAAGCAAAAGGGAGTTGCAAAACTGCTGAAAGATAAAACAGATGGACTCATGATCAACTGTCATTGTGTAAACCACCAATTGGCTCTTACTAGTGCCTAAGCAGCTGCTGAAGTGCCTTATTTAGTCATGTTTAATGATATCTTAAGGCAATTGTTTTTCTTCTTCTAAAATTCCTCAGTCAGGATAGGTGGTTTAACTCAAATCCAAAATATACTGAACAGTCCTCAGATTAAACTTAAAATGGCTAGTGACACTAGATGGCTGTCTCATGATTCTGCAATACAGTCTCTAAGAGAATGTATGGTGAGTGTAATAGCTGCATTGGAAAGAGAGGCCACTGAATGAAACACTATCACAGCTGAAGGTTTAAGTAAATATCACAGAACATACAATTTCGTAGCTTCACTAATGATGCTTTGATGTGTTACCGCATTTATCTAACTTATCTAGATCACGGCAAAGGCAAGATGTTGGCTTAACTGAAAAAGAGCCAGTCTTAGAAGCCAGAAAATTATCCATCATGGAATTGAAGGACACTCCTGGCAGGCATTTTCAAAATCTTCATCAGCATCTTTCAGGTGAATGGGCAGACTTTCACATTGATTATTCAGATTCTAATGTTATTACGTTTAAGACTACAATATATGATAAATACATAGGCACAGTTATTAAACACCTAGAAGCAAGATTTCCAGATATGCCAATCATTTCCTGCTTTTCAAGACTTTTCAGTGCAGAAAGTCATGATCAACGTGAGGCTTCTGAGATTCTTTTTTTATTATTATTCTAGAAATGGAAGTCCTGCAGTTTTAAACTATGAAAGTACTAAACTAGAATGGGCAGTTGAATCAAAAATTATTAATGGACAGTCATACAAAAATCTAGATCCAAGACAAATAAATTAGCAACAACATCTGAACTCAAAGAGTCTTTTCCAAATTTAGTAAAACTAGCTGCTTGGACTGGCCATACCTGTGAGCGCAGCTGAATGTGAAAGGGATAACATTTAAAAGCATTTAAGCTCTGCATTAAAAAGGATAAAAACCTGTATGAGGAATCGCATCAGTCAGAACACTCTAAATAATTTGATGCTGATTTCACTGGAGGGACCAGATCCAGCAGATTTTAATTATGAAAAAGCTGATGACAACTGGGCTTCTAAGAAGAAGAGAACAATTAATGTATAGAATTTTAAGCTGTGAGCATTACAAGGTTTTTTATTACTTAATGAGAAAATAAGAAAAATCCTAGTCTTGTTTGTTATAATTACTATATTATCCTTGTTTGAAGTAATTTCTAAATTTCTTTCTTTGCCGACGACCAAATAATAATTACAAATTCTGAAGATAACCTACAGAAAGCTATTTTAAATCTAAATGAGATATCCGAAGATTATGGTATGATAATATCAATGGAAAAATCAAAAACTATGGCCTTTAAAGGACAAGATCCAGCAAGAACTAAAATAGTAATAGATAACAAGATCTTAGAACAGGTGAATTCATTTAACTACCTAGGATGTATGATCACATGCGAAAATGAAAAAGATATAAACGTAAAAATTGCAAAATATTTAAAAATAACAGGTGTAATTAACTCTATATTTAAACCAAACCTAGTTCAAAAACAAACCAGCTAAAAGTATACAATACATTAGCCCTACCGGTCTTAATGTATGGAAGCGAAATCTGGACAATAAAATAAAAAGACAAACAAAGATTAACAACAGCAGAAATGAAGTTTATGAGAAAAACTGCAAAGTATACCCTATTTGATCACAAAAGAAACGAAGATATTATGAAAGAATTAAACCTAAAACCAGTAATAGAAAAAATCAAAAATTATAAACGTAAATGGATGGAACACGTTCAAAGAATGAAAACAGAAAGATTACCAAAACAAACCTTAAAGTACAAGCCATTAGGAAAAAGAAAACCAGGACGTCCTTAAACGATTCAATGATGACTTCTAAGGCCAGAACAGGCCATGCTAGGCCTAAATCCTTCATACGTATGATGATGATGATGATGAAGTAATTTCTAATAAAATTACTATTTTAATTTGTTATGAAAAAGAGTCTTTCTTAACTCATTCAAAATTTTTGTATGCTTCATTCCACCTGGCTGGTAAAAATTTCTGGGGAGAACACTGTTGTATATTCAGTTTAATTCTCCTTTTTTTATAGATGGAACTATGAGAAAGCTATCCCAATCATCTGTGATTCAACCTTCTGACTGGGCTTTCTGAATTAGGCAGTGTAGCCACTGCACACTTTAATATTTCCATATTTGAGCATTTTTGGTCAAATATCATCTTCTCCAGCTGCCAGTCCACATTACTTATAGTACTGATATGTTCTTCTCTTTGCATTCCTCTTAAATATTTTCTTCTAATGTTCTGTCAGTTCTTGTTTTATTAATAATTACTTTGAAAGACTTCAAAGTAATTATTTCAGGCATCTGTAATATTATTAAGTCTTTCAAAGTAATTATTTCAGGCATCTGTAATATCTTCAGTTTTCATGTCACGATTCCTTTTACAGTACTTTCCTCCATTTCTAAACATTTTCACTTGCCTCCAGAATCTTTTTGCCACTTTTCTGATATCTTCTATATTCTTATCAAAGTCTTCCCATGACTTTTTCAGTTAGTTTTGACTATCTTTCATTTTTCTCTATAGTCTTTTAGGGGTGTCTCCAAACTTATATATTGCGAACTTTTGGTATGCTTTCTTTTTTTCCAGAACTGCTTGTTTAAATTCATGAATCCACTAAGGTGTTCTTATTTTTCTCTCCTTTCAGACAACTTTACCAGATGTCTCTCTAGCTAAATCAGTTGATGTTTTCTTCAGTTTGTCACTTATACTCCATGGTTTGGGTCTTGTTTTCAGACTGTTTTTTTCTTGAAGAATGTTTGTATAGTTAAATCTACAGTTTACTTGTATAAACTCTAAGAATTAATCTCTAATTCTTTTTAAGAGTCTTACTTATTTTTTTTTTATGTGACTCTCACTCACATAAGATGTAAGCCAATTTTTAAGGTATTTAAATATCTTTATAATAGGCTTACTGTAGTGTAAATATATTTAAATATATCTTTGCACTGCGATACATTAGTACCATGAGTGGGTGAAACATTTTTTTTTTCTATTTTTATTTATATTTATTTTTTTAATCAATTGGAATGGAAACCCTGTTCTAGAGACCAAACATTGAACTTTTTAAAGCCACTTCAGGCCCCCACTAAGCAGAGGTAGTGGTCTTGCATTGGTTGATGATGTTCAGCCACCTAAAGATAATCGTAAACATTGTTACCCATGGCAGCATTCAAACCTTCAACCTCTTAGTTGGAGAGTGGGTATGGTAACTGCTTGACCAACCATGCCGGCAAACATATTGTTCTTTTTAATGTGATATTCAGTTTTATATTACTGAAAATTAAATGATAATCACGTCTAATTTCAAATCATCTATATACTCTTGTATCCTGAACCAGCATGAAGATATAACTGTCGACAGTAACATATGGGGTTTTTCTTGATTTTTGTATGTTCTCTCCATGTGACCTTTTACATCTTTATTTTGGAACATGGTATTAGTAATAACTAGTCCATGTCCTGAACAGAAATCTAGCAGATACTTTCCATTATTATTAGCTTTGCTGTTTTCTCCAAATTTTCCCAAAACATTTCTGTTTTCCTGGGATTTATTTCCTTCTCTGCTCTGCTGTTTGGATCTTCAGCAAGGACTAGCTGTTTCATTTTCTTTGTTAGCTGCCTTCTCTAATAATAAAAAAATGCCTGCACTTTTTCCTTAGGGAAACCTTCTGTGAATTCATAGGCACAAATAAGTTCCATTGTCCATTTTCCCCATTTTGAAGTTTGCTGATATAACTCTGCTTTACATTTCCTTCTGATCAAGAAAGTTATCTTAATTTTTGTGTTGAATGCTGGTACTACTCCTTCATTTCCTTGATCATTATTACCTGAATATACATCCTATAGTTTTTATTTAGTATCTCACCTGTTTTAGCATTTTTCGTCTCAGTAACCACTTATGGCCACATAAGTGGTGTTACCGTCTATAGTTTTTTGGATGTTGTGTTGGTTCCAGTAGATGACTTTTCACTGTTTGCCTAGTTCCCTAATGAAAACAGTGTAGGCCTTGTATAACTGAGCAACGCCTCAGCTGCCATGGAATTTGAAAACACCCTCCACTTATCTTTAGTGGATTGTATGTATAGAAAGTTCACTTGTGTTGTTTGCTTTGAAAATCTGCAAATGAATGAATATGTTGCATATATCCTGGCTCTTCTTTGAATCACTATGATATATCCATTATTAATATGATGCTAAATAACTTTTTTACCTGAACAACACTGCTAATAATGAAAGTTAACAATTTTTGTGACTGGTTGTTTTGCTGAGCTAAAATGTGAAGAACATAGGATTTACAATTTGAGATTACTTAGAAATCTTGTGAAGATTTCTCTGCCAACTAAATCTAAACAAGGCTGATTCCAGTTTGATGTCTCACATTTGGGAGATAGTTGTCTGAAAGTTACTGTTATATGGGCATCTTCATGGAGCCCAGAGGTTCATAAGAGGCCATACAAACCATTATTCACACAATATCTATCATGTCTCTCCTTGAACTCATGACTGCCTTTGACAGCCCATTCCACTCATTTACTACCAACAAGCAGAAACCCCCCCCCCCCTCCACACACACACACACACACACACACCATTGCTAACACCACACGTTTTATATAACTTTTTTCTACGCTGGTCTCTCTCTCTTTGCATCGTGTATTGAAAAATTTCTTCTGGATGATACCATTGAAACCCCTGTAGTAATTTGTTTCTCTTGTATCCTCTCTTTTTCACCTATCAACCAAATTTTGTAACCCATAGACTTCATGTGGAGCATTTCACAGATCTTTCACCATCTTGGTCACTCTGCCTCCTACCCTTAAACTCATGCTTAAAATAGCTGAGATAAATAAATCTGTGCACAGTGGCTCAGATGTAGCCATATCAAAGCCTGATAAGAGGAATAATAACTTTTCTATCTCTACTTGTCATTGGGTTCACACAACTGTCAGTCTCTTCAGATCATCCTATAGGATCTTTACATTATCTTTGCTAACTGTTGCCCTCTGCAGTGTTTTCATCATCAGCAGCAGTAGCAAACTACTGGATATTCCCCTCAAAATATTCCTTCTGTCTTTAATGTACAGTTAAATACCATCTTTCAATGCAGAGACCTGCATTTGAAAAGCAGCACACTGATGTC
The DNA here is from genome assembly GCF_054136105.1 of Typopeltis vanoorti. Classification (NCBI taxonomy): domain Eukaryota; kingdom Metazoa; phylum Arthropoda; class Arachnida; order Uropygi; family Thelyphonidae; genus Typopeltis; species Typopeltis vanoorti. The sequence goes on from NC_143564.1 coordinate 110,760,869, forward strand.
TGTCCATCATCCACCGTCTTATCCATGTCACTAGTTTCATATCCAATCCCATTTACTTCAGTTTATGTAAGAGTTTAGTGCAATTCATTATAATCCTGTAAAATTCCTTTGGAAAGTCCAGCAATATTCTACTGCAGCCATTTCTTAAGGCAAACTCAGTCAGTATGTTATTATAGAAAGTGAGCCAATTACTAAGGCAAAAACTTGTCCTTTACAATGTTGTGGCTCTGTTCCCCTTTACAGTATTGTATTTATAACCACCATTCCTCTGATATTGATCATTCTGTCTTAGAGCTTCCTTTATGTAACAGAAGTATTTTCCTCTCTTCCCTTGGACCTTCCCATAGCTGAGAATCAAATTTACAGATATGGTTAGAAACACTGCTTCTTCTTTTTGCACCTTCTCATACCACACAGGCTGATAGCCCAACCTGTTTTATGGTTGGGTTCCCATAGAGATTTTGCTTTATCCAAAGCTTCAGATCAGCTTAGTTGATCCTAAGCTGAGTTGGTTTAAGAAATATTATATAAAAAGTACAATAGATTACTTCTGGACTTTGCAGACACAATTTTGCATTATGTGAATGGAATTGGATATGAATCTAGTAACATGGATAAGAGAGAGAGCAGTTGACGATATCAGTGTGCTGCAGGTCTCTGTATTTATCTGTATCATCCATCTGCTGAGATGGATAATATACATCCTCACAGAAGTGATCACTGAGTAATTCAACTTTTTTTTTTTTTCTTCCCTCTCTCCCATAAATATTCTTCTTTTTACTTGCCATATAGTTAGAGAATTCTGACATTTTCTTTGTCCTGCTCAGTCTTGTAATCTGATTTTGGCCTCCTTTCCATGCTGGTTACCCTTTCTACTTGTTTAATACTATTCAATTGCCTGCTGAACACCTCTTTATTCCCTCTTGACACTTCTTTTTTGCAGTTCAAGCTTTGTGATATTCATCCACTTTAACTTCCAGATGATTTTATCCTCCTGATCCTGACTTAGGATCATGAGGATACAATCTAGTGATGCTCTTCTCACTGCTGAAACAGCACAGTGGCACTGTTTTCTGTTACCTTCACAAGTTGTCATAATCACCCCCTTTGTAGTTTCACATATAATCATCCTTGAAAAAATTGGATATTTAGCAATCCCTGTCAAGACTGTATGGTCACTTTTTTCCACAGTAGCCATTTTGCCAGAAGCAAAGTACCTTGGTTATAGACAAATCCTTGGATGTGCTAACCGATTCAACACTCTGAAAACCTTCACATGTTGTTTCAGATAACTAACTCTTACTTGGTAGTTGAATAAATTTTGTGTGTGTGTGTCCTTCTTTTCAGTTTATGCCTCCATAATGGAAGTTCCCATTTATAATTGTAATCCTGCAACTTTAAGCTAATCTGCTGATGCATATGTTCTCTCTCTTTTGAATCCCCTTGGTTTATACCAGAAACCAACTATATATTTTGATCAATTTGCCTCTACCAGACAGCCTCTCGCAACTTAGCCATAATACTGAATCTCTACTCTTCTTGGGTGTAGTTCTTCTGTTATCAGAACTCCTCTTCTATCCTGCTCTCTCTCTCTTTCCTTCCTAATAAGCAATAATCCTTCGATCCATATAGCTATATCATCTTCAATTAACCACATCTTGCGAATATTGAGAAATTTTAGTCTTGCCCACTTAACCGATGCCACAATGTTCTCTCCTTCAATTACTGTCCCATTCAGATTTGAGACTGGAAAAACTTCATATAGCATTATTTTGCTCATTTCACTCTTATGCTCACTTTCTTCATGGACACACACACACACACACACACACACACACAGAGTGTGAATAGTGCTTGGAGCGTTTTAACAAGAATAAAACTGATTTTCTGTGTCGATTTATTACTATGGATGAGACTTGGATTCACCATTATTACACATCAGAATCCAAACAGCAGTCAAAACAGTGGACAGAAGCCAGTTATTCAGCTCCAAAGAAGACAAAGTCTGTTCCATCAGCAGGAAAGGTCATGGCATTGGTGTTTTGGGATGCACCCATTTTCCTGATTCTTCTCATTGCACATACTCTCATTCTCTGATGTTTAGGGTTATAAATAGTACAAAAGCCAGCTTCCAAGAGCACACTAAATTTATCTAATGCACGTTAAGTGCTTAAGGGTCAAAGCTGTATAACTGAGAGGAGACCTCCACATAGCCTTTAAAGGAATGCGGAGAACCGACCAGGGCTTCTGACCTAATGTCCAATCCTCACCTTCTCGTGGTGCACCCTGTTGGGTATCTACTTTGATATTGAACGAACGAGGATGGGCTGGCAATTTGGGATTTAGCCGACCAAATTGTATTCTTATTGGTTAAACCAAAATAAAAAATAAAAAAATGATGGTACAACATGACAAAATTTCATGCTGGCTGGGGCATCGCCCGGTTAAACAAGGCCCCCGTTGTTTTCGCCAGGGAACCAGGGCGAACAGGGAAAAGTCAGCTACTGGAACAAATCTGAAAACAAACCCCAACTCAACATCACCAGAGTTAAAGATCGGTATTATCAACGTAAGAAGCCTGAATGGCAAAGAAATGGAGCTAGCTGAGGAATTAGATAAGTACCAGATCGACATAATAGGGGTGACTGAAACAAAAAAGACAAAAACTGGTGAGATCTTTCTGAGCAATAAATACAAAATGTTATATTCAGGCAATGACAATCAAGGAAAAGAAGGAGTAGCCATAGTATTCAACACAAAATACGAGGCTAATCTTCTTGAATGGCAGTCAGTCTCAAGTAGAGTAATGTGGGCAAATATGAGAATGGGGAACTGGACAATGAGACTTATTTGTGCCTATGGTCCCACAGAAGGTTCTACTAAGGTAGAAGTGGAGGAATTTTTTGAGGCTTTAGAAAAAGCAACTGATACAATGAAAAAGGAAAAGTTGGTCCTTGTTGGGGATCTAAATAGTAGAGTAGGAAATGATTGTGAGACATACAAAAATATTTTGGGAAAATTTGGAGAAAAGAGCAAAGCTAATAATAATGGCAAATATCTGTTGGATTTCTGCTAAGGACATGGACTGGTTATTACTAACACCATGTTCCAACATAAAAATGTGCACAAATTCACATGGAGAGAAGAGGCTAGGAATAAGAAAAGTCTCATTGACTATGTTATTGTTGATAGTGATGTTTTCTCCTTGGTGCAGGACACCAGAGTGTACAGAGGATTTGAAATTGGAAGTGATCACTATTTAGTCTTGAGCAGGATAAAATTGAATTTCATATTGAAAAGAATAACATGTAAGAAAGTTTTAAAGCGAATAAAAGTTGAGCAGCTCTCAGATGTGAACTGTAGACTAAAATACAGAAATATTATTGAAAAGAAAATGAAAGAGTTTGAGAACAGGAATCAAACCTTGGAGATTCAGTGGCAAACTCTGAAGGAAACATTGATTGATTCTGCCAGAGAGGCATGTGGTGAGGTTGTGTGTGCAAGGATAAAAAAATCAGAACTCCCTGGTGGACACAGGAAGTTAAAGAGGCAGTGAAGGAAAAGAAGAAAGCGTATCAAAAGTTCCTGGCAAATAAGTCAGCTTTTACTCTTACAGAATACAGAGGCAAATGTAAGAAAGCTAAACAGTGTGTAAAACTAGCTAAACAAAAGTCATGGGAGGACTTTGGCAAGAATATAGAAAATAAATATCAAGAAGGCGGCAAAATATTCTGGAGGTTGTTGAAGAAGCTTAGGAATGGAGGAAAGTGTGCTGTAAAAGGAATTAGAGATGATAAAGGTGAAATGAAAACAGGAGAAAAAGATATCCTTGAAGTATGGAGTAATTACTTTGAAAAACTGCTAAATGAAACAAGCAGTGATGACAGCACAGTGATAAAAAAACACTGACCAGGCGTGCAGTCAGGAATACATATCCATACTTGAAGTAGAAAAAGCCATCAAAGGCTTGAAATGTGGAAAGGCAGCAGGAGTAGATGATATTCGACCAGAAATGCTGAAGTATGGTGGTATAAGAGTCTTACAGTGGCTGCACTGCATAGTTCAGAAAGCCTGGACAGAGGGACGAATTCCCGATGATTGGAGTAGAGCTCTCATAGTACCCATATATAAAAAGGGAAATAAAACTGAATGTGAGAATTACAGAGGTATTTCCCTGTTGAGTGTTCCTGGCAAGATCTATGCAAGTATACTTGAGAAACGGTTGAGAAGAATTGTGGAAGAAAAGCTTGGTGAAGAACAAGCTGGATTCAGGCCAAATAGAGGCTGTCAGGATCAGATCTTCACTTTACGACAAATAGTCGAGAAAGCATGGGAATATAACAAAGATCTGTATTTAAGTTTTGTCGATTTGGGAAAGGCATATGACAAGGTGCCAAGAGAGAAGCTATTTAATACGCTGCAGTTATATGGTGTTAATGGGGCATTATATCAAGCAATACTTAGTCTTTATTTGAGTTGTGAGTCAGCAGTTAGAATTCAAGGAAGTACAGGAAGATGGTTTAATGTTAAATCTGGTGTGAGACAAGGATGTACATTATCCCCTCTGTTATTCATTATCTATATGGATCACATTATGAAGGAATGTGGTATTAAACCTGATATCAAAATTGGAGATGTTAATGTCAGCTCTTTGCTTTATGCGGATGATGTTATACTTCTAAATAAATCCGCTACAAGTCTGCAAGATTCTCTGACTAAATTGAATAGCTGTTGTAATAGATATGGTATGAAGGTCAGCAATAAAAAGACAAAGACAATGAAAATAGGCAGAATCATTGAAAATGTCAACTGTGTTGTGAATGGAGAACCTGTGGAACAAGTAAAACATTTCAGCTACTTAGGCACAATTTTTACTGAAGATGGTAAACTAAATATAGAAATAGACAACAGAATCAGCAAAGCTGGTATCGTGGGAAGTCAATTGAATAAATTCATATGGAATAAGAAAGAAATTAGTCGGAACACTAAATTAGCTGTATACAAGACTTGTGTTCAAACCAATTTTAACTTATGGATCTGAGAGCTGGGGCAGAAGTAAAACACTTGACCAAAGACTAGAGACTGCTGATATGAGAGTCCTGAGAAAGATTAGAGGCGTGAACAGATGGCATCAATGGCAATATCATATTAAAAATGAGGATATTAGGAAAGAACTTGACATTGTCAGCATCCAGGAATGCGTTAGCAGAGCTAATCTCAGATGGTATGGTCACTTAAATAGAATGGGAGAGGAAAGATTAGCAAAACAAGTGTTCTCTGCCAGGTTGGCAGGAAAACGACCCAGAGGAAGACCAAGATATAGGTGGATTGATACGGTACAAAGTGCCTTAGACGATAGAAATATAAGATCTGATAATGTTGGAGTCTTGACAAGTAACAGACCAATTTGGAGGAAAATTGTAGATAGGAAGTTAGTAATGATGTAATTTTTTCATGTAGTACTGTCATATCCTGTACACCCCTTGAGGGTACTTGGCAGGAATTTGATGATGATGATGATGAAAACCATTTTCAATAATTGTCACTTGATTTATACAGGGTTAATCAAAATGTATAATACAAATTTAAATATTAATAACTTTCATATGCATGATGTCATTTTTAAACAAAGGGTTTCCCATTTGCTTGATGAGTATCTCTACCTTTTCAGGTAAAGATATTAAATTTTAAATGCAGCTGTATGGCAGGATGTGGTTTATGGAAAAAGTATTTAGTGGTTCTGCCATTACTGAACACAGCCACTGTCATTTAGCAATCATTCTATGTTCGCCATATGAATATACCAGCAAAATACTCGATTACATGGCACACTCAGTTTGTGGAGAAGAGATACATTTGTAGTGGTGGGAGCACTAAGCATTCCAGAATAAGCCTATCTGAGAAGTCTGAGTAAGTCAACAAATAAGGCTAGAGAAGAGATTTGGTTACCGGAGGGGGGAAGTGATTGGCACATTCTGTAAATTTGACTCTCGTTGCATCCTTGTACACTGTAAATGCTATATGCTTTGAAGTTTGCCAGTAAAGACAAGATATATAAATTTTGTTGTGGAATGAAACGATTAATAATGATGATAATAATATATTATAATAATGATAATTAATAATAAAAAAATGATTAATAATGATGAGACTGAAAATATTAGGTTTCTTGTTCATGATGAATCCACATGTAGAGATCACTTTTTACATCATCTGCTCTTGGGGGAACTGAGAATCCATGCAAATCCATAAAATATGAACAGTATGATAAGGGCTCCCACACTATCAGCAGATGCAACAGGGTTTGAACTGCAGTTTTCCCCCAACTCTGGGTTAGTTAAGTTATTGACTCTGACCTAACTTCACTAAAATGGCTATTCAGATCACCTTATCTCATTATATATGTGCCACACCACCACTGGATTTGGAAGAGTTGTTTTGTCAGTGTATCGGTCCCCTCAGATTGACAAATGCTATAGAATTTATAGTAAGAGATGAAATATTGGTTGGGTTTGCAGGATATCCTGAGGTGAACATTATTTCTGAACATCATGGCTTAGTTTTCAACATATGTGTGGAATTCTGTTATCACTTTTATTAATAAAATCCTGCTGTTGCAGAAAACCGAGGTGACCAGATATGTACACGGTAGTCAAGATGGGGGTCGTTTCAAGGTTTGATAAAGAGGAATAATAACCTGCTTGTCTCTGCTCATCAAAGTATTCTTCAGTAACCAAGTAATCTGATGAGCTGCTTTAGCCACTTTTGCTATGTACCCTCTAAACTTTAACTCCCTATCCACTAACACTCTGGATTTGTCAGTTTCTAGAGTACAGTTCCATCAATTTGGTATACAGCTGGTAATCTTTTCACCCCAAAATGCATAACATTACACTTTGCCATGTTAAACTGACATCCATTTTAATTTGCCAAGTCTGCCAGTCTATCCAAGTCATCCTGCAAAATTTTAAAATCATCTGTATTAACTATTGCTCTACCCTATTTTGCATCTTTGTCAAATAACTGAACAGTTCTCTCAGATCCTGTCCTATATCGTTAATGTACAAATTAAACAGTAGCGGCCCAAGAACAGAGCCCTGTGGCACGCCACTAGTTACAATCCTTCTTCTGGACTCTACTCCTCAATAAACTACTCTCTAATATCTCTCTTATCCATCTCATCAACCCTGTGTCCATCCCTATATGCTGCAGTTTATTGGTTAGAATTCCACATGATATTTCTTCAAAGACTTGCAAAGTCCCAACAATATTACTATAAACCTATTACCTTTATCCAGCTCAGCTGTCACTGTATTATGAAATGTGAGTAAGCTATTGAGGCACTACCTACCATTTCCAAAACCATGTTGCCACCCCCAATTCGTTATGTGGCAAGTAAGAGGAAGAATGACTATGGAAGATTAACCTTAATAAGTGATGATGGTCACAAGGAGACAGAAGTGGATAAAATAGTTCATTTACTGAGTGACCACTTTGCAAGAGTATATCATCCTAGTGAGGTTACTGCTTTAACCTATGTGACAGACAATAATGTGGGAACAGAGATGGATGAATTGGATGTTCTTAGGATATTGCAGAATCTCAATGTAAATACAACTGTGGGATTAGATGGGATATCAGCTAGGGTTTTGCGAGAATATGCAAGGGAACTGGCAATGCCTTTGACTAGGCTCTTTAAGTCTCAGCTCTGATAGAGTTCCAAGGAAGTGGAAAGAGGGCACAATAATTCCTTTGCATAAGAGCAGTTCTGAGACTGCATTAGAAAATTATAGGCCAATCAGTATCTCAGGCATGTGGTAAGAGTACTAGAAAAATTGGTAAAAAAGAGAATTCAGAATGGGTAGATGAAAATATGATACTGCATGAGGGCCAACATGTGAAAGGTCAGTCATGCTTTAGTAATTTACTAATTTTTTATAATAGAGTAATGGCTGAGTTGGATAAAGGAAATGGCTACATGGTGATTTTATTGAATTTTACAAAGGTGTTTGACAGAATACCACATGGAATTCTGTTACACAAATTAGAAAAAATTGGGAAGGATATGACACTGGTTAAGTGGATAAGAGGATGGTTGCTAGACAGATATCAAAAATGGTATATGGAGGGGCAGAATTGAGGCAAAAACAGGTGACTAGTGGTGCTCCACAAGGTTCAGTGCTGACTCATTATTCTTTGCTTAGGCATTTTTTGCACATTCTTACACTCAACTGCCTCACTAATATCTGCATATCCACTTTCACTTCATTCAACAACACTTTCCAGACTGAACACCAAATCCATTCAGATGCAAACCATCCTTCTGTATAAATCCTTTTGCCCATTAAACTCACTCCATATTATTCCTCTTGCATAACCTACGCATTGTTATTCGCTATTATGATCATCCTTCTCAGCTCTACTTTGTCATACTGCAGCAAAACACATTTCACAAAATTTGATTTTTTTTTGAAATGATTATCTTTTGAAGCACATTCTTAAAAAAATTAATACACACATATATGTATGCATATGTTTATTTTTAAGTAGAATTGCATTAATATTTCTTTTACATATATGGTACTAAAACATAAGATCATCGAATTTATACAGTAACATTTAATAGTAGGTTACTTCTTGATGTGTAGCCTACTTAAACATTTAAACGTGGATAGATGTATATTTTACTTATAACTTTGCTGTATTATTCCATGTTGTAAACGTTATCATTATCTATTAATAATTCCACAGTGAGCAAATGTTGTCTTTCATATTTCATTTCATTAGGTAGCTCTTAAAGTAAATATTTATTTTTATAAAACTATACAATGAATGATTTTTACGTACAGAGTTGGATCTTGTAAGTTGATGGAGGTGATGGATATTTATTATAGGTATTGCGGGATGTTAAACTATTATTATCAGTAATAGTAATTTGCTTAATGTTTTCTCTAAGAAGTAGGAATAATTGTATTCTAATATTTATATTTCCTCTGTTATTACAGAGAATGACTGGAGAAGAAGCAAGGCATAAGACACTGTTGAGAATACAAAAACAGAAAGAAAGGGTTGGTACAGTTTTGGTTTTGTATTTTATATGCATTCATTTAGATTATAAAATTGTTAATGTCGTATTACCATCAAAAGACACCACTTATCAATGTACTTAGTCTCCATCTCTGCATCAGCAGTCAAGGAAAATCAGACAGCCAATCTCCAATATAACACACTAATCTGCATCCAATCCCAACTACTCAATTTAACTCCTAGCTTGTCATATGGCAGTCTATTGAAAGCCTTTGCAAAATCTAAATATTCTGTTGTATATGCATTCTCCCTTGTCCAATGTATTAATCACCTTGTTATAATAGTAAGCAGATTGCTAAAACCCAATCTTCCTTTTGCAAACCCATGCTGTTCATTAAAGAGAATTCTGCTGCTGTCAACCCAGTTCTGAATCCTTGTCCTCATTAGCTTCTCCAACACCGTGACCACAACTCCACACAAGCAGACTGACCTTTAATTCAAAGCTTTAGTCTTATCACCCTCTTTATGAAGTGGGAAAGTTTTGTCATCTTTCGACTTCTTTGGAACTTAGACTAATCTAAGACTCATGTTAAAAATGTAAGTTAAAGTTATTGTTAACTCCATGGAACATTCCTTCAAGATATGTATTGATATACCATCAAGTCCCAGGCCTAGTTGACATCAAGTTTACCAAATTCCTCATATATCTTCTGATCACTCACCATCATTGGTTCCTCCCCCTTCTCCCATACCCATTGCTCTCAGGTTCTACATTGTTATAATTACAAGGATAGAATACTTGAATGAACTGCTCATTAAATACCTCTACTATATAATCCTCAGTGTTTATCATTATCCCATTATCACTGACCAACATCCTCCTTCCATAATCATGCTTCCTTATGCTAGCCACATATTGAAAAAACTCCCTAGAATTTCTTTTAGTTTCATTTGCTAACTTTTGCTCATACTGCACTTTTACTATCCTTACCAACCTAGTCATCTTCTTTGCTTGCTCTTTGGGTGTCACATAAACGATTATCGCCACTCATCTTGTGCCACTGTCACAACGACTTTTTTTTCCAGACTGCATGCTCCACCTCTTCAGTCATCCATTTTACCATTATTTGACCTACCTGATTTAATGTCTCGACCTTTGGAATATACTCGGTCATTGCCCCTGCCTGATATTTCCTGAGTGTCATAATTACCTGCCTTATAGTTTCACATACAGTCTTTTCTCACAGAAGTCTTAATATAGTTGGCCACTACCCAAGTAGTCACTTCATGGTCGCTTTCATCAGCTTGAGGAAGGTGTGACAAACACTTCATTTACAACAGTATCTTCTGATGAGATAAATCCAACATCCTCAATTTTAGTATTTTAGGTTACACCACAAAACAGTTCTGTGATAAATAAATTTGTACTAGCCTGATGGAATTCAGTGAAACTTAATATTTAGGATCTCTTAAAATCCTATCTAGTCATTCAGTTTTGGTTTCCAAAGCACTCTCCTAATCTCTTAACAAGCATGGCTACATTAATTAGCAAAAATTTGGAAGATAGTTGTTTTAAGATTGACTCCAAACTAACAGCTTTAATTTTTGATCATTAGTATTATTTTTATAGAGCCATACTCATTTCTACAGCATTCCTAAGTCCTAGTGATTAGGGATTACTGCCTTGGTGTTAGGTGGTCCCGGTTGTAAAACTAAAGCCATTAACTAAAATTCCTAGTCATGAAAAGGGCAATGAAATTGCCAAATAAAAATTCTATAGTGTTCCCTTTAAGCAATGGGAAGGTTAATCTGGCCCTCCGACATATTATAAAATGGGGATAGCAACTTGGAATGCTGGCATGATAACCAGATGCAGTGCTGAATTAGGTGATGTTTTAAATTGATGTTGCATCAACGTTTGTTGCATTCAAGAGACAAAATGGAAAGAATCTAAAATTAAATGGATACAAACTCATCTACCATGGCAAAGTAGCAAACTGAAATGGAGTCTGTGTACAATCAACACTGAACTTCAGGAGCTTATTGTGATAGTTACTTGAATAAGCGTTCACATAATCAAATTAACACTTGTTAAATTAGCACTTAATGAGCACCACATCTCTGCCTACAGTCCATACCAGCAAACGAGATAAAATATATAGGCAGTGATTTCAGTGTTTAAGGACAAGTAAAACCTACCAAAGAGTTCACAATAACCAAGGTTATGGATCTATAAACCCACAGGGTGAAGACATACTGTGCTTTGCATCGCTGTATGATTTAGCAATTACACAGGCCAGCAATGGAAAAGTTGTCTGAGAAGTAATAATTGATTCTTATAGATTTTTAGGTGCAGAGTTCAGAAAAAATAATAAAAAAAATTCCATCACTCACCAATTTTACCCAATTTCTAATTTATCGTTTTATTAGTAGTATTTGGATTTAAATTCAGCACATTGGTATTTATTTTCATTCTCCTTTATTTACAGCTAATTAGTTGTATAAGTGCTTTTTTGAAGTGCCTTTTTATGGCAAATAAATACATTTCCATGAAACTTCTCATTCTTAAGATGGGAGGGAGGGAGAATGCAGATAAAAGTGCAGGTGGCTACTTTGAATCTGATTCTCCGAGATAACGGATGACTTTCCTGTTGTCACAGATACTTGCATTTTCTTGTGTGATTCTTTAGTTGAACTTTAGTCATTGACTACTAAGGTTATCATATTTCTGAAAGGTGGCATGTTTTCTAAATTAGTGTGAAGATTTTATTTAATGTGTTTGCGGTTTTTTAATGTTTTTACGTAGTGTTGATGTAGTGGTGATTATAAACACCACTTAAAACTGTGTTTTAAGTGGTATTTATAATGGCTTTAAGAGGTTGCAAAAATTCACCTAACAAAGAGGATACACCAAATACCTGTGCTTTTTTGTGCGAGTGGGACAGCCGAAATTGAGAGCAACATTGGATGAAGAAGGGATGTCCAGAAAGAGTTGCATTAGAACCTGGAAGTAAAAATGTGTTACACAAAACTTTGGTTGCTCGGGAAAAATTCCTTTTACTCCTGCTTCACATAAAGCTGGGATTGATGAAGCAATTTGTCAAGGCTTTGTCGAAAGAAGGAGAGTGTTTTAAATACATCTGTGCAAAATTTCCAGGATTATCTACAGCAAAATTAAAATAATGTATTTTTATCGGTCTGGGCATCAGGAAGCTTATGAAGGATAAACTGATTGAAGAAAAAATGGCTACTGTTGTAAAAGAAGCATGGAAAGTTTTGAAAGAGGTGGTGACCAAATTTTTATGAAATCATAAGGACCCTAATTATAAAATAATTGTGGAAGACATGCTGCAGAAATTCACTAATTTGGGATGCTCCATGAGCTTAAAAGTGCACTTTCTCAACTCTCATTTAGACTACTTTCCTGAAAATCTGGGAACTGTCAGCGAAGAGCAAGGAGAGCAATTCCACCAAGACATCAAGGAGATGGAAAGAAGGTATCAGGGCAGGTGGAATGTCAACATGATGGCAGACTATTGCTGGATATTGCACAGAGACGTCCTGGGAAAAGAATTTCACAGAAAAAGTTCAAAAAGAAGCTTTGAAGGAAAAAGAAAAAGACACCACAATGAAATATAAAGTATGTACTAAAGATTAATCTTTAATTCAAAAATTTTTTTCCAATACTTTCATTCAAAAATGTATACGAAAAATTTTAAATACAGCGATACCCCGAAGTTACACGGTAGTTGGGACCAACAAAAAGTGCATAAGTTGAATTCACGTAACTTGGGGTATAATTTTGCATGTAATTTATATATACAAACATACAAAATATTAGTTAATTGGAACCAAAGGTTTACAAAAACACCTATATTTTTTAAGAAATATAAACATAATTGTAGTTTTTCGTACATAAAAAAAAAGAAAGTTATTTCGATGTCGATGGTTTCATAAAATCTAATAGATTCGTCTGATGGCATAATGTCTTTTTCTTGTCATGCAAAATTTCTTCATAGCAAGCCAATGATTTTTTTATTCCTTGCCTTGTGGCTATAATTCCTTCCTTGTTAGAATCTATGTCTTCCAAAATCTGTAAACCTTTCTTAATTTAAGCTGAGACCTGTTAATTTTGCAATTGTCATGTGCTTTTCGGGTAGAACTGGATCTGAGGTTTCGGTCTCTTCAGTAGAGCTTTGCTCATGCATTTCTATGAGCTCGTCAATTGTAAGCTCCTTGTTATGTGAGTAACAGCTTGCTGACATCTTCACTGTCGACTTCTAAATCTAATTGCCTGCAAGGTTGACAACTTCTTCTGTTGCCTCAGCAACTTGATCAGTTTCTGGCAACATTTCTGTTTCTCATTTAAAAAAGGATGGACAAAGTTTTTTATGACACCATTCAAGGTTTTTTGGGAAATTTCACCCCAAGAATCTCCGATAATCCTTACAGCATCTAAAACATTAAACTTTCCAAAACTCTTTAACAGACAGGTGCTAATTTTGCCTCAAAGCTTCATTCAGACTTGCAAATGAATGGCGTGTGTAGTACGCTTTGAATGTTTTGATAACTCCTTGGTCCATCAGTTGAAGTAAGCTGGTTGTATTTGGAGGCAAGAAAACTTTTACACGTGGATCAAAATCAATTAAAGTTGCAGGAGGGTGACCAGGTGCATTATCAATAATGAGCATAACTTTAAATGGAATTTTTTTAAACTGGCAATAACGTTCGACTTCAGGTATGAAGTGGTGACCAAACCAGTCTTCAAAAATAGAAGCTGTCACCCGAGGTTTAGAATTTGACTTCCAAATCACTGGCAAGCCAGCTTTAGATTTTTTTTTCAGAGCCCTTGGATTTTTGGAGCAATAAATTAAGAGAGGTTTTAACTTGCAATCACCAGCTGCATTTCCACCAAGCATTACTGTCAACCGGTCTTTGGAAGCCTTAAAGCCAGGAAATGTTTTTTCTTCACATGCAATGAAAGTTCTCTTAGGCATCTTTTTCCAGAACAAGCTGGTCTTGTCTACATTAAATATGGTTTGACTGCTACAGCTACCTTCCTCGATGATAGCCTTAAGTGTCTCAGGAAATGCAGATGAAGCCTCTTTATCAGCACTTGTCGCCTCTCTGCGATGCTGTGCCAGTTACAGCGATTTTTAAATCGGTTGAACCAATCATTACTGGCCACGAAATTTTCTTCTTTGGCCGCTTCTCCAGCTTCTACTTTTAGCCTCTCAAAAAATCAGCTTGGCTTGGCTACATGTTGTCTTTTGATCAACTGGACAATTTTTTACTCTCACTTGATTATCACACCATAATTTAAGCATCATTTCCATCTCACCAATAATCCCATGACTTACGAATTATGCTTGAATTCAATGATTGGGCATTTTTAACAGCAGCGAGAATTCTTTCTTTATCTTTCATGATTGTTCTTACTGTGGATTCCTGTAGATCAAACTTCTTTGCTAGCTCACAAATTTTCATTCCGCCTTCAAAATCCTTAATAATGTTGAGTTTTGTTTCCAAAGTCAATGTTTTTCTTTTCTTGCTAGCTATAGGAGAATCGGACTTGCTTCTTTTGGACAACATTATTATTTTTTATGTGATAAAATTTTTATCAAGAACATAACATTAAACAGTCGCAAGGTTTATAGATTAAAAGTTGTGTATGAATGGAGACCAAGCAAAACAAGTCAGTGCTTGTTCACAGCATGTGCGACAATGGCGAATGCGGCTGGCGACGGAAAGTGGTGAAGCGGGATGGGAATACGTGCATATAAGAAACCGCGTAAGTCGGGGTATGACTGTACTGTTATTTTACTTAATATAATGCAGTTTAAAGCTATTTTACTGTAATATTGAGATCCATTTTGCAAAAAGTCCTTACATGCTAGAGAAAAATGGAAGAGATTTGAAATCAGTAGTCAAAAGTAAATCAGAAACAGTTAATAGTTTCCAGAAAACTTTTCATGACTCGAATTTTGCAGGCCTGTGTTATTAATACTTTCTGCATGAAACCTACAGAATACCTTATTACATATAAAAGTAAGCTGACCATACGTGCCATTTTGAATAGGACACTACCGTTTTTTCATATTTTCCGGCCGTCCTGTCGTTTTATTGAAAATGTCAATTTTGTCTCGTTTTAATAAAAACTATAAATATACTTTAATATTGGTCAATCATAGATTATTATTCAAAACCAATCGTATATTAATATCATGGATACCAGTAATTTGTATAACCATGGAGTCACATTGTTCGATACTAAATATCGTTATCTGCAGTGATTTATTCAGAGAAAATAAAAAAATACATGTTGGCAACGCTTGCGCTTCCCAGATGCGGTGTCTGTTCTGCTGTAGCATTAGTTTTTGTTTTGCTTGTATGCTAACCGGTGGCTTTGTTATTCAATGCTGTTGATTTAAATTTCATATTTTTTTAAACTTTTAAGTTCTTATTTTTTAAAGCTTTAAGTCTATCCTTGCAATGTCAAGGAGGCAAAACTGCAGTTTTAATGATGATCTCCAGAAAGAATTCAAATTTATGAAACTGGACAAGCTGTGTAGTGATGGAACAAAAGTGGTATGCCAAAATTGCAATATCCATTTTTCCATTGGTCATGGAGGCAGAAGAGACATCAACCAACATCTACGTAGCCAGAAACATAAGGATGTTGAAAAGACTCTTGCTTCAGTTAAAAACATCAGCTTGTTTATGGTGAGACGTGATGGTGATAGCGAAAGTGATAAAATTGTAGCAAGTGAAGCTCTTGTTGCTTATCATACTGTGGGTCACGGTCAAAGTTTTCATGCAAATTACTGCTTGTTGACATTGATCAATAAAATTTATGAACCAAAATTTTCTTCAGCACGTACCAAATCAGAAGCAATAATTACCAACGTTTTATCACCATACATATTAGGCAAAATAAAACATTTTTTTATTGTCTTACTTTTTCATGAATACGGAATATTACATAATCCCCATCCCGTTTTTGTCTCAAGGAAATATGGTCAGCCTATATAAAAGTCATAATGTAAGTACTCATATAAATTATATTGTGGCAGACTGCCTATCACTCAAGACATTGAAAGACTGCTAGTACCAGGAGAACCACTCATCATGCAACACAGACTTCTGGTAGCAGGGCTTCTAATGCTGAACCCAGTTATGTCTCTGAAAAAAAAAAATCTTTAAAATCCAATGGCATAAACTTGACCAGCAGGAGAGACAAAATCTGTGTGAAGATCTTGAGGATTATCTGCATTGAGAGGGACTTAGTCTTGATTGATTTAAATAGGATGACTTCCAATGAAACTGCAGTAAACAGGCTGGATGACAGAAGGAAGAAATAAAGAAAAAGCTTCGTAATAAGAAACTTCTTTTTAAACAGTGGCAGCAAACTAAAACCAAGACCACAATCGGGCAGCAAAGAAGAATGCGAGAACCATAGCACAAGCAAAAACGAGTCAGATAGAGGATTTTTCTGCATGAATCAAAATGACCAAAAACAATAAGGAAATCTTCAAGATTGCAAAAAAAGACATTGTAGTTCAACAGACATCAAGGCAATTAAATACATAAAGAATGAACAAGTGATGTTTATTCTTTATGAACTGACAAAGAACAAGGACATAAGACAGAGAAGTATGGCCATCACCTGCTGAATGAAATCTACCCTAGCAAAGCTTTGCCTGACCTGCCAATAACATAGAGATGACAGAATCAGAAGTAAAGAAAGTAGTTGATAAAATTGCTGCTGAATTATTGAAGAGGTTGGGTGTGGTGGGTGTAACCTTGCTGACAAATCTTTTCATAGGATCCTCATAGAGAAAATGCCAGACAAATGGAGGATAAGTTATCTGACACCATTATATAAAAATATAGGAGATGTGTGACTGTCAGAATTACAGAGCCATTAAACTCATCTGTCATACGTTCAAAGTATGGGAGCGAATGCTTAATCAGAAGTTTTCAGAATCTAATAGACATCAGTGAAAATCAGTGTGGGTTCATCTTGGGGAAAATCCTTGACTGATGCTATACAGTCAATCAAAAATCTACTAGAATGGCACAAAGGTAACAAAGACCTTGCATCTAGTATTTATTGACCTTGAAAGGCCTTTGATCGGGTTCCACAAAAATTAATATGATAAGCACTGAAATCACAGAACATTCCAGAATATTATATTAACCAAGTAAAAGCCATGATGGAATGTTACAACCTAAGTGAGATGCCCAGCAGGAGCCAGCGAAGAATTTAAAATCAGGGTGGGAGTACATCAAGGATCAGCACTAAGCCCACTCCTGTTTAACTTAGTCGTAGACTATTCAACAGCTGACATTCAATGACCTATATATAGTTGTAGAAACTGTTGACTTGCAAATTAGCAGACAGACGTGCTATGAATTTTTAAACAGCCTTAACAATAATATCACATACCTTCAAGACACCCTACTCAATCAAGGTTGACAGCATCGAGTATTGGGCTTGAACCTCACAAAGGATGGCATCATTGACACAGGTGTGGAACACCACATGAACATCAGCTGAATGAAATGGAGAATACTGTCTGGAGTATTTTGTGACAGAAGGATGAGTAAAGAGGAAGATGTATAAAACAGCAGTGTAACCTGATGTTATATATGGCACAGAATGTTGACCTCTTAAGAAACAACAAGAACAGAAGCTATATGCTGTTGAAAATGCTGAGGTGGACTGGAAGTATTACCATGTTGGATAAAGTGCATAATGAACACATCCAGGAGCTCCAGAGTTAGATCTGTTACTGATAAAATAACTGAGCACTGGCTCAGGTAGTTTGGACAAGTCATGAGACACCTTGTAGATCACATGATGTGTGGAAAGTAATGGAATGTGTATGGAACTGAGGGAATGCATTAGACTTCCATTTAGCATAGATGTCCCTTATTTGTGTGTGTGTGTGTGTGTATACATATATATATAAAACCTGAAACTACTCAGATGGATACATTGACAACTCAGGACAGAACATTCTGGCAATTACAGACCAGGAGAGCTGACTACAAGTGAAATGAGATGATGGCAAGGACAAAGAAGTAGTATTATTTTTTTAAAGCATACTACAATGGCACTAAGTTGTTTTGTTTGATGCAATTGGCAGCTTGGTTGGCTGAGGGATTAGCCTATCCACTCTCCAGCCAAAAGGCTGCAGGTTCGAATCCCGCCGTGGGCATGGTTGTTTATGATTATCTGTAAAAAAAAAAAAAAAAAACTAGTGGTGGTGGTATCAATCCAACTGTTGAATTGTTTAGTGGCCTGTGTACTATTTTTTTTTTTTTTTTTTTTTTTTTGCTCTGGAGATATTAGTTTAAAATTCAGCAAAATATTAGCTGCTTAATACACAATCCTATTTGTTGTGTTCTTGTGATGATATTTGTATACCATTAAAATTAACATGAATGACTACCACCAGCACCAAGTCTTTCTCCACATCTGATAAAGCTTCTACTCTAAAACATTTCTGTCCTTTTTAGCTAAATAATTAGGAAATGTAGCCTTTTTTTTTATTTTTTAAAGCAGCAGCAGTTTGATACTTTCAAGCTGGTAGAAACATAAATCTGAAATAGCTTCTCTTTATATCTGCTCTAAACAATTCTGGCAGTTTCACAAGAAATAACTGAATTGACTCAAAACAGAGAAGCCTGAAAAACTACATGTAATAATTAACTTTTTCTTATTCCTTTTAATTTAATTCATTTCCCTAATTGTAAATTGTAAATAAACCATGATGATGATGATGATATCTGCTCTATGGATCCAATAAGTTGCTCTTTTATATATACAGGTATCCCTTGCTTAACACGGGATTTGATTAACACAGCGAAATTAATTGCGGGCAATCCCTTGATATATTATTATTATTATTATTATTACTATTATTATTACTACCACGGGCTACTCCAGGAGTCCTTAGACTCATTGAGGGAGGCCCTAAACATCATGTTCACACAGCTGTTCAACATTCTCACAGTATCTATTGTTAAATTGTGAATGAAGCTATGTTACGTAATTTATTTTTTTTCATTCACATTTAACATTGCTTATTAAATATTAATCATGGCTTATATAAAATTATTTATTATTCCTTGATTAAGAATTACTAATTAAATATTTATTAAAAACCTGACCTATTATTAATTTAAAAAACAATAAAATGTATAGAATTTTGTATAACCAAATATATATGGTGTAACGTAAAGTGTTATTTTATATTTAACTATATACGTAATCAAAAGGTTGATGAAGTAGCTTAAATATTCTGTTGTTCTTATTTGTGAAATATTTAATGTTATGTAATCACTCATGTAGCAGTAATAGAGCATACATTACATTGGCGAAATGTTTACGCTTAGTCTATTGTCATGGAGACGCACGCGTAAACAACCACGAGTGGAGTAGAGCGTGGCGTTCGAACGTAAGGTGGGAGTGAAGGTCATAGATAAAACGGAAAGGAGAAGGAAGGTCATATAGAGATAAGACAGAAAGGAAGAGAAGAATTATTATTAAGGGAGGGAGGAGAGAGTTTTGCGGAACCAGTAGGAAAGTAGCGTACAAGTAAAGAAGTAAAAGAAGATTATAAAATCCTCAGGGCAGAAATTTATGAAAATAGTGTTCGGAAGTGAACCAATAAGTAGTGAATCATAAGGTTTAATATTATAGGCGAAATCGGCTGTTGTTATGAAGAAAGGTTAATGCCGTAATCAGATAAAAAGGAAACTGGACAGTCGATGCGAAAATTCTGATTAGTTCCAGTTAATCTGGATTACGATTTAATTCTATGTTGCCCTAGGAAAAGGTTATATTGATTACTTGGAGAAAAGTGAACAAGAAAAGATATCAGTACTTAATCACTGTTGTTTGGAATAGTGAAGTTCGACTAACAGTAGTACAGAGTGGAGAATTTTTATTATGTGTGTTCCGCTAACGTTAATTAAGTTAATTCATAAGTGCTCTCTCAATAATTTGATGTATTGAAGATTTTGTCTGGTAAGAGTAGTTGTATAAGTTTGTCTATTCTAGCGTTAACTGTGATATGTCTCCGATGTTCAAGATTCAGAATATATTTGCTTGGAATATTGCTTACGTAGTTTATTGCCTGCTGTGAATATAAACATTGAGCTGATAGATTTGTGAAGACTGATTAAATGTGAAGTTGTTATATTAACTTAAGATAAGAAGATTTGTGTTTTTTTGAGACTGTGAATTGTATATGAAAGTTAGAACATTGAATTAGCATGAGTGACTCAGGAACGTGTATTAAGTTAATTGTATAGTTCCATTTTAAAATAGAGTTTTTGTATTTGTTAACCATATCATATATTAAATGTTTATTTTGTTGATCTGGATATTGTGTTTGCCTGAATTCCGTATTATTGCACCGTTCATAAATATTCGAATCTAGCGGGAACCCCAAGTAAAAATGATAATAAATAATTCGGCCTAATGAGATGACTGCTAACTTAATTTAGAACTGATCCTACTATTTATATAGACTAATCTAAGAATAGGGTGGCGCAGTATAAATATAAATTTCCCTACTTTTGGATCGGTGATCACTTCGCAATTGGTTATTTTATTTATAAAAGTGACTTAAGACAAGATGGATTTAGAACACGACACGAAGAAAGTCGTCACGACACTATCATACCTTGCCTTGAACTCGCTCACTGTCTTAGCACCCACAACAGACTCTGGCAGCTTATTCCACTCATTTACCACTCTAAAAGTAAAGAACCCAGCTCTAACACCCCTGCTAACCACGCTCTTGCCCAGCTTCCATGAGTGTCCCCTAGTTCTCCCACCACCAGTCCTGATCTCAAAAATATCATCTGAATTAATCCTATAGAATCCTTTTAGCAATTTGAATGTCTCAATCATATCTCCCCTTTTTCGCCTATCAACTAGTTTCTGCAACCCACAAATCTTCAACCTGTTCTCATATGGTTCATTCCATAGACCTGCTATCATCTTAGTCACTCGCCTCTGGATCCTCTCAACCTCCTCCCCATCAAGAAGGAACCGTGGTGACCAAATCTGGGCACAGTAGTCGAGATGAGGTCTTATCAAGGCTCGGTACAGAGGTACAATAACTTGTTTTTCTCTGCTCGTCAAGGTATTTTTCAACAACCAAGTGAGTTGATGAGCTGATTTAGCTACTTTCGCAATGTGCCCCCTAAACTTCATCTCCCTATCCACCAACACTCCCAAGTCCCTGGCCTCATCAATCTCTTGGAGTACAGTTCCACCAATGTGGCATACTGCTGCTAATCTTTTCACTCCGAAATGCATAACCTTACATTTTGTAACATTAAATTGACATCCATTCTCCTTAGTCCAGAACTCCAATCTATCTAAGTCATCTTGCAAGACTTTGACATCTTCTGCATTCACTATCGCCCTACCCAACTTTGCATCATCAGCGAACAAATGAACTGTCCCACTTAGACCCTTCCCTATATCGTTAATGAACAGATTAAACAGCAGTGGTCCAAGAACAGAACCCTGTGGTACACCACTAGTCACAGGCCGTTTTTTGGACTCTACTCCTGAATAAACTACTCTTTGATATCTCTCCATCAACCACCCAGCTATCCATCTCACCAACCCTCTATCCATTCCCATATGTTGTAGTTTACGGATTAGAATTCCATGTGGTATCCTGTCAAACGCCTTTGCCAGGTCCATTAGTATCACTGTAAACCCATTTCCCTTATCCAGTTCAGCCGTCACCTTGTTATAAAACTTGAGCAAGTTACTGAGGCATGATCTACCCTTCACAAAGCCATGCTGTCCTCTGTTCAGTATCTCATTTTCATCAATCCATCATTCCTGTATTTTTCCCTTGACTACTTTCTCCAAGACCTTGACAATGACTCCTGATATGCTGATCGGTCGGTAATTTGCAACCATAGTCTTGGATCCTCCTTTATGCAGTGAAACTATTTTCCCCTCTTTCCACGCCTTCGGGACTAAGCCAGACCTGAGACTCAGATTAAACAACATGGTCAAGGGCACTGATAATTCATTAACCGCTTCATGCAAGACCCGTGCCGGTATACCATCCAATCCCACAGATGTATTCACATTAAGGTTCTGTAATAGACTATTCACCTCCACTTCATTCATCACAATTCCCATATAAACTAATGGTTCCTTCATTTTTTCAACGTCACCACCTGGATGATATACTTTTGCAAAGTGCGCGCTCAGTAACTCCACTATATCGACTGGTTCAGTGAACTCTTTACCATCGTCATTCCTTAAAATCATTTTGCCATGTACAGTTTTTTTCTTGCTTGCAGCATATTGAAAGAACTGTTTGGGATTCTCTTTTGCTTGCATAGCTAGTTTCCTTTCATAATCGGCTTTTGCTGTTTTTACCACACTCGTTACCCTTCTGGCCTGTACTTTATACCGTTCGTGTGCCTGCAGGTCAGCCCTTTCTTTAAATTCCCTCCATAGTTGTTTCTTTTTTTGCAGCTCAAGCTTAATGGTGTTATTCATCCATTTAACCCCTCCTTGTTTCACTATTTGGACCTTAGGTATACAATCAGCCATAACCTCCTGTAAATGCTCTTTGATCACTTCCCATGCTCTATCGACGTCCAGCCCTTGCAGTTGTACATGCCATGGCACTGATCCAAGCAATCTCCTAAGCTTGTCATACTTGCCAGCACGGTAATTCCACATATACCCTGTCTTAATCACAAATTTCACACCTTTAGCCACCTCCCAGGTCAAGACCTTATGATCACTCTCACCAATAGGTGGCAACATGGTCATATTCATTACAGTCAAATTCTCAGATACTATTACCAGGTCAAGCACTCTCACACCCCTAGTATTTTCAATTACATGCTGTTTCAGATAGTTATCCCTTAATAATTGAATAAAATCCATTTCCTTCCTCACATGTGTCCTCTCCTCCTTCCAATCAATGTTACCATAGTTGAAATCCCCCATAATAATTACCCTCCTTCCACTCATTTCATCAATTTGTTTATGCATACCATCTCCACCATCTATTCCATCACCTGGTCTATAGCAGCACCCAACTGTATATTTTATTCTGCCAGTATCAATCTCACACCAAATAGCCTCAAATGAGCTCCTTTCACTATCCTGCAATACTTCAATTCTCCTTGGCTGCAGTTCATCAGCTATCATCAATAACACCCCTCCCCCAATTTTATTCTCTCTGTCCCTCCTAAACATACTATAACCTACACATTCTATCCCACTAACTATATCATCTTCCGTCAGCCATGTTTCACTAATGCCAATAACCTGTGGCCAGGAAGAGCCAATCAAGGCCCAAAATTCTTCCTTCTTGTTCCTAATACTCCTGGCATTAGTATACATGAATTGCAGTGTTCCCTTTGTCCCACCCCTATCTTGATGCGTTATTCTAAATATCCCATTCCCATTTTTTGTCCTTATTGCTGGCTCAGGTACATTATATACATTTTTACACTCAACTGTCTCACTGATGTCTGGATATCCACTTCCCCCCCTCCTTGGTAGTTCTAGTTTCCCTGGTTCTGCACATCCATTTTCACTTCATTCAGCAACACTTTTTCCAGTCTCCGCACACCAAGTCCATTCAAATGCAGGCCATCCATCTTGTACAAGTCCTTTCGCCCATCAAACTCATTCCACACGTCCACAAATTCCACACCACACCGTCCGCATAACCTGCGCATAATATCATTTGCGATTATGGCCCTCCTTCTAAACTCCTCTCTGTCATACCGCGGTAACAGACTCACCATTCTAACTCTGTCACTCTTTTCTTTTGCTACCTTTAACAATACTTTCAAGTCCTCTCTCATATGCGGCAAGAGTTTTGATTAGCGGGTCTTTAACTCTGTGGAGCTCGCAGCTGATCTGACAGATACATGCAAAATGTTTAATATAAATATTCTTACACAATTCAGTGTATAGCTTGGAGGTCATGAGTAGCCGTGCATTCATATGTTATGAGTGATATTCCGCACTGTTTTTTGCTGTCAGTTTGGTTTAATACATGTTATGCAAAGGTTTGTGATATTTGACAGTAAATTATGAGAGACATACCGCAACCTCCGATGTCAGTATAGTATGGTTTAGTTTTTTTTTTAAATTCTTTGTTCAATAATTTCTAGATTGTAACCGAAAATAAATAAACCATCATGTATTACTGAAATAGAGAGCCAAAGGCTTATTTATCATACATCTCCTCTAGGAGATGTGCTTTACATTATAAGGAAATAAGGAAAGCAATCTGGAGCTTACTCCACCTTTACTACAAGTTGCTTATGCTTGCATCCGCCGAAACTTTTATAGTTTCTCTATATTCGGCACGAAACTCTTGTAGTTTCTCTATTCAGCTATGAAATAATGTTGGATTCAATATCCACTTAATTTGTACCATCATGTATTATATTTGCAGTGTTTTTTCTTTATATTTTATTGCTTGTTTGCCGAGGCCTGGAGAGACATTTTGCTTGTTATCGTAGAATTTATACCGATAAGAAAAAAACTAAAACTGTTCAAACGACTCTTGATAACTTCTTTTGATAAAAAAATTGCAGTAACTAATGTAGGTACAAGTATTTATTAAACATTTACTTTGCATTCATTTTTTATCTTTCCTAAAAGAGTACCATATAAAACGAATTATTAATACAGTAATCAATCATGGACGAATTGTAATTTTTACCATTGATTATTAGATTTGATTAACGCGATTTTGATATATGTGGTAACATCAAGGGATCAATTAACCGTGTTAATTGAGGGGTACCTGTACTTAATTTTCCTGAGAATGTGATAGATTTCTAAGCATCATCTTCCATCGAAGGAACTTCATTAAGTGAGATTTTTGTCATCTTTTAATTCAAAAGAACACACATCACAGTTTCTATGCTGTGTTTGAATTCACTTTGTATGGAAGTCTGCAGGCTAACTTCATTAAAGACACAAAGCATTTAAAACACATTTTTTTGATTGAGAAGCCTTGTAATAAAACGGACACTTAGTGAATTTGACATGTTCTTTTTTATATATTCCTTTTCTGTATAATATTTCAAATTGCACAATATAGCAACAAAGTTGATCACACAAAATAGAACTGGAAAAGTTTTTTCAGTATTCACAATATATCTGTTTATTCCAGATGAATGAGTCCTGTATATATAATGGATATAAGACTTGTTCATCTGGAATGAACAGATGTATATAAAAGATTGCTGGAAGAAGTGAGTAAGTGAAAATCATTCCATTACCAAGATACAAGTGTGGTTCCATATAGCATGAGTCTGCACTGTTAATCTTGGAAAATGAGCATGTGCATAAGGTATAAGGCGACATGGTATAAAAGTTGTTGCTTTTGAAGACATAGGTTATCTCATTGGGGAGGTCACAGTGTAAAGTATCTCATCTGGAGCAACACACTGTAAGTCGTTTCATTCGGATTGTCTCATATAGGTCATTGCAATGGAGATCATCACATAGGAGTCATCAAGTAGAACACTCGATGGTAAGAAGCAAAGGTGGCAGGGAAGATATTTGTAGGTGGAAAAGGCATTTTTCATTGACTGAGGTTGTCCTCATTGCCATAAAAAGAAGTTCTTCTATAGAAGTCGGCGTCAAAGTAAAGAGAATGGCCAGAAAAGCGAAGCAAAGACTGCAGCAAGGTAAAGAATGTTGTTGCTCAAATGAAAGGAACTGTGCAGCAAATGTATACTGAAGTGATAGCTGTATTCCAGAAGAATTCAGAGTTTGTCATGAATGCTGAAGGAAGTTAGAGTTGCACATGTACTATTCAAATAATATGTTTTCATTCTTTATTTAGTAGTAATAATTTCATATTGTTTATGACACCTTTAACTAAGTGTCTATGTTGAAAGATAAAAAGACTGTTGCATTAAAGAAAGCTATGACAAACAATGAATAGGATATGAGAAGGAATTGTTAAGTTTTTTAATGTTAAATTTAAGATTGGTTATATAAGTTTTTTATGATTAATTACTTCCTGTACATATGTTTATATTTAAATTAATTATTGTGAAATTTTTAATGAAGTTTTGACTTCATTAATTTGTGCAGCAACATAGTGATACTGAATGTCAATGCACTAATCCCAAACAGTACAAACCTGGAATTAACTAACCAACAAAAGGTAGAGAATTAAATTCTTGTAAATTTAATTTAATTTAAGCCTTACATCTAACCAATATAAGGATATTGGTTAGAAGTAAAGGGGAATAACATACATCTATTATAGTAAATGAATCTCGTGAACTCATACTCATTAATATAAATGGCATAGTTGATAGATAAATATAAAGAAGTATAATAAATATATATATTTATTATATAAAGAAGTATAATAAATATATTTATTATATAAAGAAGTATATAAATTTATATAATTATATAAATATATATAAAGAAGTATAATAAATATATATATATATATATATATATATATATATATAAAAGTATAACAAAGTGGCACAGCTGGTTGGATAAAATCCAATACAACAAGAAAAAATCCAATAGGACAGGATAAGATCCGTGAAGGTTGGATTGGATTAGTTTTGACTTCAGCATCTGTATGTTGTATTAAAGTTTGGCCTTTTAAATAAGTAGAAAATGGATACTGAAATTGACTATGATGCTCTTGTTAATGCAAGAAGATTAAATGTAAATGTAATTGAAGACAGTTAATTCTTTAAAGCAATTAATCCTAATCTTGTTATTTATACATTTTTCACGGGAGGATAATGAAAATGTTGAATCATATTTTAAATGTGAATTTACTGAATTGGATACTGAACTAAATTGGATATTGGATACTGAACTAAATTGGATATACTGAATTGGATACTGAACTAAATTGGATATTGAACTAAATACTGAATCTATATATATATATAAAAGTATAACAAAGTGGCACAGCTGGTTGGATAAAATCCAATACAACAAGAAAAAATCCAATAGGACAGGATAAGATCCGTGAAGGTTGGATTGGATTAGTTTTGACTTCAGCATCTGTATGTTGTATTAAAGTTTGGCCTTTTAAATAAGTAGAAAATGGATACTGAAATTGACTATGATGCTCTTGTTAATGCAAGAAGATTAAATGTAAATGTAATTGAAGACAGTTAATTCTTTAAAGCAATTAATCCTAATCTTGTTATTTATACATTTTTCACGGGAGGATAATGAAAATGTTGAATCATATTTTAAATGTGTGGAGAAGCTTAAAGAGATAGGGAAATGGTCTGAATCTTACTTGTTAATCTAATTAATTAATGTTAATAAGGAATAAGTTAGTAAGGAAGGCAAAAACTTTCTTGAATACTTCACCTATATTAAGAGAGAGACCATAGTTTATAGTACATTTAAGAGTTTCAGAATATTTAAAGATTAGGGATGCAAGTCCAAACTTGTGGAAATTGCATCAATGCATTCAAGGTAGTAAGGAATCAGTTTCTGAGTATTGTAATTGTTAAGTATCTCAGCAGATGAAAAATCTCATTTAGAATGGTCAATATTTCACCAGTTTGGAGTAGGTCTAAAAGATGAATTAAAGGAAGTATTAATTAATTAAATATCACTTAATATAAGTAGCATATAAGAAAAAAATTAAAAATTTAGAAGACAGTTATAAAGTTATTAAGGAAAGAGAGGAAAGATTTAGAGATATATATACCATTTCTCAAACTTCAAGCAAATATATTCTTTCAAACAAAGAAGTTCTCTTGCAAGTAATATGACATGTAATAGTCAAAATTCTAAGTTAAATAAAGGGGAAAGAATCTGTGGGTAGTTTTTGGTATTGAGACCACATTATGATGTAACTAAAGAGTTTAATAAAAATAAGCAATTAAAACCTGACAAGTTTCGTAAGTCATAAGACTTGCATCATCACGGGTACCGGTGCAGAAAAGTTCTATGCAACAAAAGGAACGAAATTTTACATTAATGAATTTACGAATTTACCATTTGTATTCTGATTTATTAATTATATATAATAGTTGTGAAGTTGTCAAAACATCTGACGTTTCATCAAAGGGGAAAGAAATTTTAAGAAAAACTTTAAAGACTCAGATCAAACCTGTGGATGTTAGTGTAGATAATAATTCTGATGTTAAATCCATAGATTCTCTAGAATTAGAAACCCTTAAAGCTTTTATTAAAGAGGAAATAGAACAACAGCAAAAACCTATATTAGAAAGTCAAGAAAAGCTATTTGAAATGTTAGTGGAATTTAAGATAAGTACTAACTCTCTTACTAAGTCAGATAAGTTGTCTAATGATACTGAATCTAAATATAATGAAGTAGCGAATGAAAATTTATTCCTATTTGTTATAATTGTAACAAGTTAGAGCATATATCTAGAAATTGTTTTAGTAGGAGAAAATTTAATCCTAGAGGGAATAAATCTAAGAATAGGATAATTCTAATGTTGGAATGAAATATGACTCAAATATAGTGCTAGTAAAAACAAACTTATCTATAGCTCAAAATAATGAGACAGTTTGTAAGTCAAGTTATCAGGCTGATATTGCTACAATATCACATATTAGTAATGATAAACCTTTAACAGTCTTACAAGGTAATGAATTATGTTATTTTTGACCATAACAACTATGGAAAAGATTGACATCAACTGGATTTTATATTAGTCGAAGTAATTTATTTGATACTAAGTAAAAAAATACCGACAAGTTTCGCCAACTAAGCTGTTTGGCTTCTTCAGGATGAATAAAATAGATACAAAACAACTTAAACACTAAAACTGTTCATGAAGGAATGAACCGAATACAATTGTATTTTTTACAAAAAACATAAGAACTCGTACATCACACACATGGAGCGTGTATGAAGTCAACTGTTGTTATGTAGGAACATTCTGTAATTGGCAGCGAGATTTAACTCTGGTGTGCTTAAAGATCTTATGAGGGTCTTCCAAATATCAGCCAGAATTAATCCTTGGTTTCTATTGAGGTTGTGTTCAGAACGGATAAGCTGTTATGGCTTCTTTTATGATTTGGGAGCGGAAATCTTCTTCTAAATAGGACATGGAGCTTTTGTCCCATTCTGTGGTATGGTTTGTCCTGGAGAAATGAAGTGCTAACCCCGAATTGTCTTCTCTGTTGTTGTTTACATCTCCTACGTGTTCTTTTTTTCTGATTTCCAAACTTCTAGAGGTCTGACCAATATAGTTTAAACCACATGAACAGGGGATGTTATAGACACCGGGATATTTGAAGAAAGCATGACTGTCTTTCGGAGATCTTAAAAATTGGCAGATAGTCTTTAAAGGCTTAAAAGTCACTTGTATTTCATGTGACTTGAGGAGTGTAGCAATCTTTTTGGAAACTGTACCAGCATAAGGAATGGCGGTGGTGGATTTATAACGTATTTCTTCAGATTGTTGTTGTGGGGGGTCACAGAAAAGTATCTTATGGATCAATATTTTTGGGTAACCATTGTCTATGAGGTTTTTTGATATGTGGGATAGTTCATCTTTGAGATCTTTATCTTCTGTAGTGATGTGAGCGACCCTATTTTTTAACATGTGTACGATGCTTAGTTTTTGAGAAATGTGGTGCAAAGATGTGAAGTGCAAGTATCGACCTGTGTTGGTTGGTTTGCGATAGACTGCAAGGCTGATACGTCCATCCATTTTTTCTTAATTAAAGTATCCAGGAATGGTAATTGTTTGTCCTTCTCAAGTTCTAAGGTAAATTTTATTTTGTGGTGGATGGAGTTGATCTTGGTAAGAAAATCAAAAAGACCTTTTTCTGTGTTTTTCCATACAATAAAATACCCACAGTGTGGTGGAAGTATGTGGATGACATTTTTATTGTATGGAAAATCTCAGAAAAACGTCTTTTTGATTTTCTTAGCAAGATCAACTCCTTCTATCACAAAATAAAATTTACCTTAGAACTTGTTCTGAAAAACCCATGCTGAACACAACTTCAATAGAAACCAAGGATTAATTCTGTCTGATATTTGGAAGACCCTCATAAGATCTTTAAGCACGCCAGTGTTAAATCTCGCTACCAATTACAAAGAACGCTCCTACATAACAACAGTTGACTTCATACACGCTCCATGCGTGTGATGTACACGTAATTTTTTTTTTAAAAAAAATACAATTATATTTGGTTCATTCCTTCATGAACAGTTTTAGTGTTTAAGTTGTTTTGTATCTATTTTATTCACCCTGAAGAAGCCAAACAGCTTAGTTGGCGAAACTTGTCAGTATTTTTTACTTAGTATCAAATAAATTACTTCGACTAATATAAACCCAGTTGATGCCAATCTTTTCCATTGTCTTACAAGGTTTTATTGAAAATACACCCTGTGAAATTCTATTAGATACAGGAGCACATATTTCTCACATTTCTTGGTCACTCTTTAGTAAAATTAAGAACTCATTTCTTGATGATATTATAAGATTGAATTATCCAATTAAGTTAACAGATATCTTTGAAACTGAAATTTCTACTTCTAAAAAGATAGATGTATTGCTTCACATTCCATGTTTTCCTCTAAATGTTTCTATTGAATTAATTTCTTCCAGAGACTTCTAATCCTGATATACAGGTTATTGTTTGTCTTGATTTCTTAAAGAGATATCAATTTGCCTATAATTTCTTGGATGGCACTATTATGCTTTGTGGATTGGAATATAATTTAGTTATATATTTAGTTTAATCCTTTATCCAAGTGTAAGCAAACAAAGTTTGCACCTGAAGTATCTTCAGGACTGAGGCAACTCATGGCAAAGGTGGACTCAGTTCTCATCACTTTCCTTAGTATCCAATAATGCAAAGTGGACATGTATAATGCTATGCATTATGGGAAGGGTCACTACCCAGACCGGTTTCGACCTTTATTGAGTTCTCTTCAGTGGAAGCCAGACCCAGAGGTGATACCAAAGTTAAAGCAATGCAGAAGTCATGTTTCCATATGCCAGTTGCCAAAAGGTGTCGCACTTTATTATCAAATTACTCTGGATTAGAGAAAGATGTTGGAAGTTTTTTTTTCTCACTTGGTTAGACTATAAATTATATATTTAGTTTAATCCTTTATCCAAGTGTAAGCAAACAAAGTTTGCGCCTGAAGTATCTTCAGGACTGGGGCAACTCGTGGCAAAGGTGGACTGAGTTCTCATCCATTTCCTTAGTATCCCATAATGCAAAGCACATTTGCGGACATGTATAATGCTATGTATTATGGGAAGGGTCACTACCCAGACAGGTTTCCTTGTATTAAGTGCAGGATTACCTCCCCAAAAACTCAGGAGATTCTCCGAATCACCGAACAATGAGCGACCCAAAGGATCAAAACTCAGCATTGTTCCCCTCAGTAACAGGCTCACCCTGTCACTGAGAAGAACTCTCAGCGTTTGGCTCTACCCAGTGGCAGGCTTACCCCACCACTGAGCAGAACCACTCATATTTCATCTGAGGGGGTAACAGCAACAGCCGTGTCTCGGTTAACTTCATGGGCTACAGCATTGCCATCCATTACCCGTCTACTTGGGTAACAGCAACAGCCGAGCCTCAGTTAGAACTTCATTGGCTACAGCATTGCCATCCATCGCCCAACCAGTTTTGACCCTTAGGGGTCTTGTCAGTGGGAGCCAGACCCAGAGGTGATACCAAGGTTGAAGCAATGCAGAAGTCATATTTCCATATGCCAGTTGCCAAAAGGTGTCACACCTTATTATTAAATTACTCTGGATTAGAGCAAGATGATGAATTTTTTTCACTTGGTTAGACTATAAATTATATATTTAGTTTAATCCTTTATCCAAGTGTAAGCAAACAAAGTTTGCGCCTGAAGTAAAAAGTTGCCCTAGTCTTCAGGACCGGGCCAACTCGTGACAAAGGTGGACTGAGTTTTCATCATTTTCCTTAGTAAAAAAAACATTTCCAACATCTTTCTCATCCAGAGTAATTTAATAATAAGGTTTGACACCTTTTGGCAACTGGCATATGGAAATATGACTTCTGCATTGCTTCAATATCACCTTTAGCTCTGGGTAGTGACCCCTTCCCATAATGCATAGCATTATACATGTCCACAAGGAGATGTGCTTTGCATTATGGGATACTAAGGAAAGTGACGAGAACTGAGTCTCCACCTTTGCCACGAGTTGCCCCTGTCCTGAAGATACTTCAAAAGTTATCTTCAGTCCTGAAGATAACTTTTGCTTACACTTGGATAAAGGATTAAACTAAATATATAATTTATAGTCTAACCAAGTGAAAAAAAAAACTTCCAACATCTTTCTCTAATCCAGAGGTGTGACACCTTTTGGCAACTAGCATATGGAAATATGACTTCTGCATTACTTCAACTGTGGTATCACCTCTGGGTCTAGCTTCTACTGAAGAGACCTCAATAAAGATTGAAACCTCTGGGTCTGGCTCCCACTGACGAGACCCCTAAGGATCAAAACCGGTTGGGCGATGAATTGCAATACTGTAGCCAATGAAGTTCTAACTGAGGCTCGGCTGTTGCTGTTACCCAGGTGAGGGGTAATGGATGGTAATGCTATAGCCCATGAAGTTAACCGAGGCATGGCTGTTGCTGTTACCCAGGTGAGGGGTAATGGATGGTAATGCTATAGCCCATGAAGTTAACCGAGGCATGGCTGTTGCTGTTACCCCTCAGATGAAATATGAACGGTTCTGCTCAGTGGTGGGGTGAGCCTGTAGATAAAAAAAAACCTACTTGGGGGGGGGTGATCCTGCCACCTCTGTATGAGACCCCCTAACTCGCCTTCACTAGTAAACCACAACAAAGGTTTTTTGCACCCTAGATGGGATCCAAGTCTTGCCAATCAAATGGCATCATCAATATTGACCGAACTACAGAGGATCTGTCAGCTATGCAAATATGACGTGATGCAGTAATGAAATGCATTATTTTGTAGTTATCGACAATAATTCCTCTTCATCCATCCTTTTGTGTAGAAGAAATGGATGTAAGTTTTTGGATGTTTGGAGTAAGCTTGAGGGGAAAATAGATTTGTATAAGTGAGATGGCCTACCCTTTAATGCATTTTGTAACAGGAGTCTCTAGAGAAATGATCAGTTGGTATGAGATCTAACACAGTCAGGGAAACTAAATTATGATTGAAGGAAAATGGCAAGAATCTGTACACAAGAGTGACTATCCATATTATGTAACCATGTTAATAATAGGAATGTGCATTATTATGGAAAGGATCGAGGAAAGAATCATTGTGTATTCATCCAGTTAGGACTTGTTAAGCATGTACAAGAATTCTGCATAAGTAAGGCATTAGAGATAAGATAGAGATCTGCCATTTTCCAGCTGGGTCATGAAGACTGCAGAAGTAAGTATACAAAGAAGCATGTAGGTAACTTATGTCTTTACACAAATGCCAGGAGTATTAGTAACAAAGGAATAGTTTGTTGTTACTTTGGTGAATTGGCCTCCATTTGTAGGTGTTGGTGACCCCTGGCTATCAGGCAGATATACTAACTGCTGTCGAGTTCATGGGGCACCATATTTTAGGAATGATAGACAGGAGAGAAGAGAGCACACTGCTAATGATATTAGATGATTTGAGTCCAGTTATGGTAGAAAGCTATGACTGCTACTAGTAAAGGTTTTTTATGTAGCAGTGAGTTTGAAGCCATCTAGTGTGAGGCACTGTCTAATAAGATCAAATATATAGTAGTGTGTTGTTACTTAACTAGTGGATCAGTTACTAGCAGGAGCAAATACTCTGGGTGTGCGGTGCTCATCCATGAAATATTAGTATCACCGATATTATATTTTTGCATTTATTCCCACTTAAAGACTCCCCTAATTGTTTGCAGACTTTGCATGCTTCCTAAAATTAAACACAGTATTCTAATGTTTCATTGCTCTCATGAAGAGGGCACTTTTCAATGCTTAAACATTGCATCACATTCGCGTTAATAGCCAGGGGGCACTTTCAAAATACATACATACACCTTTGAAAAGATGTAAAGAGGGTGCAGCAGGTCAAATTCTTGGTGTTCTAACTCAGAAGGCAGTGCTGAGTGAGCTCATAGACAATAGCACCTAGTGGCTGTGATTGGTTATTGTGCCAACCAATACAACTGAATGTTGTCATTTGTCATGAGTTGCTGTTTTTGTTTTCCGAGTTTTTATATATAATATAGACATAGACAAATTTTTAATATATAATTTTCCATAAATTTATAACTTTTTTTGTCCATATTTACAATGGGAAACAGTGGTGACGATCTACTGAATGTCCTCTTTTCTGCCAGAGCTTTTGTGGATTTATGACTGTACTTGAAGGAGGTAAGCCTTGTCCTCCTCTTCCAAATTTACAGGGCATGCACAAACATGCAAAAACCAAGCATATGAGACACTTTTCTATTTCACAATACAGTACAGTAGAATGGTTAACTGAATGTGAAGTGCAGTCAAGACTTTTTTGTTGGCCTTGTTTTATTATTCTCCAGAGAGAAAGGTGTTTGGAATAAGCATGGATATTCTGACCTTAACCATTTAACTGCAGAAGTGCAAAAACATGAGCACTCCCAATCACATGTTCAATCATTTTTAAATCCCAAGATGTTTAGAAAACAAAGAATTGACACGCTCATGACAAACATAGAAAAATTGAAGTTGTCTGCCATAATGAACAGTTAAAGAAAAACAGACATTTTAAAAAGATTGATTAATGCTGTATGCTATTGGGTTGTTGCAAATGAAATGGCTGTTGAATGACTGTCAGGTTTCTACTGTTTGCTGAAGAAAGCAAGCACTGAGGTATATGCAAATTTTTTATGTCATGTGACAGTGTCACACGGTGATGGGTGATGCAATTGTAGTATTTGTTTCGTTTAATGAGCATTAAACATTGAATACTACTGACATCAAGTCAATCATGGAACCCACTCAATTAAGGTTGCTATACCTTTACGAGTTCAAATTCTGCAGTGGCTGCAGTAAAAAACATCAATAAGCATTCGTTGGAGGAACAACTAATGAGAGATCCACTCGCTGTTGGTTTGCAAAATTTCGCTCAGGAGATTTGAGGCTACAAAATGAACCCCATGGCCATTGTCCTTCCTCCATTGATTGATTCGAATGAATTAAAGGATTTAATCGAATCAGATCCACGACAAACTGTACGAGAGATCGCCCAGACACTAAATGTACACTTCTCAACTGTTTCACGGCACTTGGCAATAATAGGAAAAGTAAGGAAGCTCGACAAGTGAGTGCTTCACGAACTCACTGATGAAAACAAAGCACGGCGTTTGGAAATGTGCTCTTCTCTCTTAAGAAGTAAAGAAGAAAGGTTCCTGTAACGAATTGTGACTGTGGATGAGAAGTGGGTATTCTATGACAATTGTACAAGTTTGTCGCAGTGGTTGGGAGTGAAAGACACTCCAGGAAGGACTCCAAAGGCACCTCTGCATCCAATAAAGATATTGTTTACTGTATGGTGGTCTTCTAATCAACAATTTGGGATACAAAATTGTGCCTCATCCTCCATACTCTCCTGACATTTCCCAAACAGATTACCATTTTTTCCGGCACTTGAGCCATTTTTTGTCCAAGAAATGCTTTGCCAATGACACATCAATTTATCGGGCAGTGGAGGACTTCATCACTTCCAGAGACACCTGATTTTTACAAATGTGGTATAAATGACCTTGCCACACGTTGGCAACAATGCATTGATGCTGCTGGAGATTACTTTGATTAAACATGTATTCTTCTTCTTTTTATTCTCTTCTTTTTCAATCGTCCTTAAAATCGGCCATTTCATTTGCAGCAACCCAATATTTTGCTAAGCAAGAGCTTCCTTTGCGAGGTCATGATGAGTCTGAAGATTCAGCTAATCAAGGAAATTATATAGAATTAATCTGCTCCATGAGTATGATCCTCTTTTAGACATTTAAAGACTTTTAACTTTAGCTGTTGTTCATTTGACCTTTATGCTTTCCATATTTAAAATTATATTAACACGTCTCATTTGCACCTGGGTGTCTGTCCTTCCCTTATTCCCTGGCAGGTACTAGCTTTTAGCATATGTATGTGGCTTCCATGTCGAGCAATCATGTTTTCACAAACTTTAGTTCCATCCAGCCATTTCAATGCAATTAGCATTTAAGTGTCTGGATGATATCGAATATCTGAAATGCAATTCGAACTGATTTCAAGTTTTTCATAAATTGAGCGCTTTCTGTATCCAATGTGTGTGTTAGAAACAGCCGTTACATATATTTTCAAAATTTGAAAATGGATGTTAAGACAAATGTGTTTAATTAGATGTTATGTTTTGTCTGTTCTGTTCACTTGCATGTTGCATAGCCTGTGAGAGCAGAGTATTTTTTCATTTCATTAAGTGTGTCATTCGAGTTGTCTTACACCAATTGTTCCTAAATATAGTTCACAGATGTTAAAAATCTGTTTACTGTATTTAATGATAAACAAAGTTAATTGTTTCTCTTGCTTGTGCAGTATAACATCTGTTGAGGTTAGAAAGTTTTTTTTTAATGGTATAGACATATTTATTCTAGTCTTTGGAAACAACATACAGTAAAAATTTATTTATTCCTGAATAAAAATGAATACTTCTGTGTGTTATAAGACCTTGATCTACAACAAAATACTGGCATATGTGAAATTGGTAAGACAGAAGAGCTGCTGACACTAAAAAAACTAATGAATGTAGGATTCCCAAAAGTGTGGATATTATGTATCCTGTTTTGCATAAAATGTATACTGAATCTCAGTAAACAAAAGAAAATTCTTAGAAAACGGAGCAAAATATACACATAACATGCGCAACAAATTTTATGAGATGTTTTGCTGCTCCATCAAATTTATTCCTGCCATACTCTCTGTCTCCTCATAAGTTTTTTTTTTTTTTTAATTATGCCATCATAAATTCACTTATTCATGTCTAGACTTTATAGGATCATACTATTCGCTCTACCCAGCAACTTATGGGACACACATATCACAAATGTGTGTCCCATAATATGTCCCATGCATAAATTATTGCATAATTATGCCATTAATGAAAGTATTTCTACTCACTTATTCTTTTCTTTCATTTCCCATTCTCACATGTCTTATAAATGATGGTTCACATATTTTCACCTTTGAGTAATTCAAATATACCAACCAAATAGAGCATTGTCCTTTATTATTATTTTCTAATAAATCCTAAAACAAACAGATTGTTCCCCCACTCTATGCAGATTTAGTTACAATTATTTGCATTGGACCAATTAAGATGGGCGCTGATGCGTTATACACTCTTAAAACTTTCATACATCAATAAAAATGCAATCATACTGTCAAACTGACTTGAATTTTGTAGTGGGTTTGCATAACCCACACAACAGTACACTCAACCAAAATGGGCACGTGATGCCACTGGTTGCTAGTGATGATGAAAAGCAATAGCAAATAAATGTGATGGGTGGAAAATAAGTAATCATCAGGGGCGATTTTAATTAGCCGAACATTGATTGAATAGCAATAAAATCTCATGTCGGTTACTAGTGATGATGAAATGCAATAGAAAATAAACGTAATTCATCTGAGGTGAGTAATCATCATAGGTGACTTTAATTAGCCAAACATTGATTGGATAGTAGTAAAATCTCTTGAGAAGAATGAAACCAAATTAACTGAACTGCTAGGAGACAACTTCATCAAGCAGCCCATGATGGAAGGAACTTGAGGTCAAGGGGTGTTAGATCTGATTATAGTGTCAGAGAGGTTTAAGTTAAAGACATGACCGTTCTGTCTCTTGTTGGTAACCGTGGCACTGTACTGACTTGAGAAGTGGCTAAATTCATGGTATCAATCTATGAAGGAAAAAATGTATGCATTTTATAAATGATACAAGACCATTATATTTTTGATGCTAACACTTATAGTGGCTTGAATCACTTTTTTATGGAAAAATAAAAAGCAAACAGTTTCTTGTCTGCCATTATAATCTGTTTTTGCTTTATGCCTTTTCTATAGCTATTTTCATGATAGTGTTTTGTTGAATCATTATTCTTATGCTTTCTTCTAAGACTGTGACAATGATTCCAGATGGCCAATCAGATGGTGATATGTAGTCAGGCACATTCACCTCCAACCACTGTTGTGTGGTCCTTGCCTTGTGTGCATGGACTGAGTCCTGTTGGAACGTCCACTGCTTACTGTGAAACAAGGTATTGTTTCACAGTAAGCTGTGAAACAACACCTTGCTGAACCACAATGCCAAAAATTGTGAACAGCTTAGGAGTATGCTAGGTTCTGTCCCATGTCAACCTCATTTGCTAGATGGGAACCATTTAAAAATACCTCATTGATGCAATATCATAATGTGTGCATTATCAGAATACAGAGTTAAAAGAATAAATAGGGTAGGAGTAAGATGGATTTGCAGTCTTATTAATTGAGATACTTAAGAAAAAGATGACATGTGAGGAATACTGTGTGCATAAGGATAATGTCAGTTATGAAAATTATGAGGAGCATGCCAGAAGAATTACAATTCAGACTTAGCTTTCTGTTCTGTTGTATGAAAACAAACTGGCTTTTTATTCAAAAGACAACCCAAAACAATTCTATTGTTATGCTGCAAGTAAAAGAAAGAATAACTCTACCAAATGCAGATAGTATATAGGTAACAGATGCAAAAGAGCTTGTTTAACTAATGATAGTTTGCTAAGAGCTCTCAACTTGGTGTATGCAACATGGAGCTCAATACTATCACTTCATTGGCTGAAGAAACTATAGGTGTAGGAGGGATTTTCCAAGTCTGTTGCCTAAAATAAGAATTCAGCAATAGGGACTGATGGAATATCAGCACTGATGCCAAAAGAATATTCAACTGAACTGGCTGTTCCTTTGACCAGTCTATATAATTTGAGTCTCAGAACAGGAAAAATTCCACTGGAGTGTAAATGATAATACCATTGCACAAGGATGGTGAAAAGACATATGTCTAACAGTGAAGGTATCAGTGTCTCTAGATTGGTGGTAAAATTGTGAGGTTGCATACAGAAATGGATTGACAGAGAATGAAAAGCATGGATTTACTGAAGGAAATCATGAGCAGCTTGCTCAAATTTCATAATAATGTGACTGTAGAGTTATATAAGGGAAATGGATACATTGTGATACTTTTTGGACTTTGCTAAGCTTTTGACAGGTTACAAAATGGACTCTTGCATAAATCGGAGAATATGGGATTGGATTATGAAATATTGACATAGATAAGAGAATGGTTAACTGACATATCAAAAAGTGTTATATGGGAAATATGAGACTGCAAGATTTAAGATGTGGTGTACCACAGGGATAGTCCTTGGTTCATTGTTATTCAGTCTTTTACATTGATATTCTGTTGGATTCGATATGTTACACACAGCTGTTTGCAGATAATGCAGAAGTAAGCAGGACGTCCATTATGAAGGTTATAAGCAGCAGGCTAGAATAGTCACAACTGTTGTACGGAAAGCAAAGTCTGATTTTGAAAAGAAACTGGCTCTGCGTGCTAAAGACAACCCACAAGAATTCTATCGATATGCTGCAAGTAAAAGAAAGAATGAATATGAAAGAATAACTCTTCTAAATCCAGATGGCATGTGGGTTACAGATGCAGAAGAGGTTCAGTTAATGAGTGCCCATTTCATTAAAAGCTATCAACCTAGTGAATGTAACTTTGAGCTCACTGTTACCTCTTCACTAGATGAAGAAACACAGGTGTATTGGGCTGAGGTATTAGAGCTGTTGCACAAACTGAATACGAATTCAGCAATAGGGACTGATGGAATATCAGCACGTGTGCTAAAAGAGTGTTCAGCTGAACTGGCCATTCCATTGCACAAGGATGGTGCAAAGACCAATGTATCCAACTATCAACCTATTAGTATCTCAGGAGTGATGGTGAAGATTTTGGAAAAATTAGTTAGGGCTTGCATTCAGAAATGGGTTGACAGTGAATCTCTATTTTGCAATGAACAACATGGGTTTACTAAGGGAAGGTCATGTTTTAGCAACTTGCTCACATTCTATAACAATGTTATCGTTGAACTAGACAAGGGGAATGGATGCACTATGATACTTTTGGATTTTGCTAAGGCTTTTGACAGAATACAGCATGGCAGACTTCTGCATAAATTGGAGAAAATTGGTTTGGGTTATACAATATTAGCATGGATAAGAGCAGGGTTTCTCAAACTTTTTCTACGACGGAACACTTCACAAATCCTGAAATTTTCACGGAACACCTTGGTTATTTTGTAATATATTAATTAATAATTAATTGATAATTTAGCTGATTTTTATTATTAATAAATAATTAAACATCAATTAAATCATCATTAAATTAATTTGTGCTGATTTTCATTGACATATCCTATTCTGATCACCAAAGATTTATATTATAAGTACTTACGAGTGAATGCAGACTTTTTCTCCTGTGTGTGTTGGAGAAAAAGTCAGTTTCCCCCTCTTTTTGTACATCCTAGAGATCTTTGTAGACTTGAGGCGGATGACTCACTATCTATTCGATCACTTCAATGAGAGATTTCTTAATACCAAAATTAAACAAAGTGCCTTGTCTTTTATTCATATTAGAATTAAAATCTGTATTCTTATTACTTTTAAAAAAATCATGGCACTCTGGTTTCAGAACAAGCACTTACACACTGCAATATGATATAGCAGATTTGAGAAGCGGATACTGACTATATCGATCTTTAATTCAGTGGAAAATTTTTCTTTATACTTCCTTGCTGATTGATCACTGACATTTGCAACACAGATGTTATTTCGTTCAGTTTTGAGAACACACCGCCCATTGTTGTAATCGGCTTGCAGGCAATTTTTATAACCAGTCTTAAACAGCGATATTCCCTTTCCCAAATGTTGAAAGGTTTCCATATGTGAAAATTAACGATACACAGATGTTATTAGGCATTCTGGGTCTGAGCTTTTCGACATATTCTCGAATGTTATTCTCATCAGAATATTTCTACTATAAAATATCTTTTCATGAAAAATGCTTAGAAAACTAAAATGATAAATTCCAGAACTTTTCGCGCAATGCCTATTTACCTTCTGCGGAACACAGTTTGAGAAACCCTGGATAAGAGGATGGCTGACTGAGATATCAAAAAGTGGTATACGGGGGATCTGAGTCTGCAAGGTTTAAGGTAACAAGTGGTGTACCACAAGGATCAGTGTTTGGTCCACTGTTATTCAATCTGTACATTAACGATATTGGGAAGGATTTGACAAGCGGCATACAGTTATTTGCTGTTGATGCAAAGATAGGTAAGGTAATCAGGAATACTGCTGATATGCAGTCTTTGCAGAATGATTTGAATAAGGCTGGAATTGTGGGCATAGGAAAATGGGTGTCAGTTCAGTGTCAGTAAATGTAAAGTCATTCACTTCGGCATGATTAGATATCCAATGTCATATTATACTGGTGGGATTAGGCTAGAAGGAACTGAGGAGGCTATGGATCTTGGAGTGTTAGTAGATAGGAAGTTGAAGTTTAGAGGCCATCTGGCAAAGATTGCAAATACAACTCAAAAGATAATTGCTGAAACGAACATTCACATGTAAAGATAAGGATGTTATTTTGCCTCTTTACGAGGCCTCGATAAGACCTCACTTGGACTATTGTGCACAGTACAATAGTCCAAGTGAGGAAACCAGGAGACCAGTCTATTTCCTCATTTCCATTGTGATTCTGATATATTGGAGAGAGAGAGTACAAAGAAGAGTGTTAAAAATGATATCAGGAATCTGGAATACTGATTATGAAGACAGATTGAGAATTTGTAGACTGCAGACACTAGCAAATAGGAGAAAGAGGGGTGATATGATTGAGACTTACCAACTTCTGAAAGGGTCATACAGGATTTCAATTAATGGAATTCTTTAATTTAAGGAGAATGGGGAAAGGACGAGAGGGCATCCTTGGAAGCTGAGAATGAAGGCCGCCAAGAAGGGTGTGAGGGCAAAATTTTTCTCTCAGAGGGTGGTGCGTGATTGGAATGGATTGCCATTGGATGTTGTGAGTGCAAGCAGTTTGAATGAATTTAAGAATAAGTATAATAGCTGGTGTGTGTAGTATGTGGCCTCCCTCAATGAGTCTCTGACTCCCTGGTGGTCTCTCTTAATAATCAGGGATGTGTGGCCGATATGCAGTACTTGCCGAATGAAATTGTGAACATGTGAAAATGGCTGT
The DNA here is from genome assembly GCF_054136105.1 of Typopeltis vanoorti. Lineage (NCBI taxonomy): Eukaryota > Metazoa > Arthropoda > Arachnida > Uropygi > Thelyphonidae > Typopeltis > Typopeltis vanoorti. The sequence continues at coordinate 110,803,226 of NC_143564.1, forward strand.
CATTTGAATGTTAGTAAAGATAAAATTACGCACTTTGGTGTAAAGAGATGTCCAGTTTCATTTTATTGGCAGGATTATGCTAGAAGAAAATGATCAGACAGGATCTAGTAGTGTTAATAGAGCAGGAATCTGAAGTTCAGAGGTCATATAGCAAAGATTGTGAATACAACTTAGAGGATAGGATCACCGAAAGAGAAACACTGTTCTAGAGCAACGTTTCTAGACTGTGTGAGAATAAATAAATTAATTAATTAATTAAAATAAATCCTTAGCCTGCCTGCAGTACTGATGTACTATATTTTACAACTTTTTGTGGGTGGGGGATTCTTAAAAAAAAAACAACTGTATTGACTATAAGCCAAACTGGAGATATAAGTTTGTAAACATTATCTGACCATTACAATTTCCAATCTATCACAAAACCATTATTTTTTTTTCTACGAAAGCATGATATCTATTCTAAACACATGCATCTTTATGTTAAGTATGCACATTTTGCAGCAAATTAGTAACCTGTGAAAAATATTAGGTAAGTTTAGTGACATTTACAAATTAGGAATGAATCATCTGTAGTTTTACTTCCAAGTAGTTTAAATTCATTAATCAGGTTTACTGTACCTAACTGATGCAATTAAATTGCACACAATATTAGGAACATGTTTTACTCGGCCAAAGCCCAATGTATTTATAAAAGAGTGAGTTTAGCACTATTACGGGAGCAGGTATACGCTACTCGCCGAGAACTTTCAAAAATAAATTCCTTGATCAGTGTACTTCGTGATATATTATCTGACATTTTGAACCCACAGCTATGGGATATTTTGGATAGAATCTCTGACTCTACAGCCAATAAAGAATTTGCTAAAGTTAAAAACCGACACCGTAAAAAATTTGAAATCCTCCAGCAACGCAATGTTACACAGCGGCTGCAATTTCATCAAGATGGTGTCGTTGTGAACCTATCATCGACAACCTTATCCAAAGAGGCCACGAGTGCATTAAGTCTTGGACACAATTTTGTCGTTACTCCAAAAAAGATGTGCCTAAAACCAAAATAATGGCTTCCGTTGAACGTGGGATTTACCACTTGCCTCCAGCCATAGCCAATAATATTAGGTTAGACGTGGCCAATATCCTTATCCATTCTAAGCCTCCCAAAAATAATATCCCACATAAAGAAATAATAGCTCTAAAAGAACTACGCAATAATAACCACATTACAATAACCAAATCAGACAAAGGAAACGCCACTGTAGTAATGGATACAACAGAGTATGAAAGAAAAATGCATGCACTGCTCCAAGACCGGTCTACATATCAAATCATAGATCGAGATCCCACCAACTCGCAAAAGAATAAGGTGTGCAAGTTACTGAACAAAATCACTTCCTGGCCTAAAGAAATTGTCAAAAAACTCAAACCCATGCACGTTAAAGCACCCAGAATATATGGTGCTCCTAAAATAAGGTACACCTTTGCGTCCTATTGTAGATAGTATAAACAGTCCTACATATAAACTAGCTAAACATTTAGCAAAATTACTAACCACTTACACAAACAATTCTCCCTCTTTTGTTAAAAATTCTACCCACCTAAAAAGTATTTTAGAAAACCACACCTTAAATAGTTCAGACCTAATGGTGAGTTTTGATATCACCTCATTATTCACTAATGTACCACTGATTGAAACGCTTAACTTACTAAATTCACAATTTCCCCCAGATATATTTCAGCTATTTAAATTCACAGTACAGGCAGGTTATTTTACATGGAAAGGGAAAATATACAAACAATTAGATGGGACAGCTATGGGTTCACTTCTTTCTCCCCCCCTTAGCCAACTTCTACATAGAACATCTGGAAAAATTAGCTATCAGCACAGCCACTCTCAAACCTAGTCTCTGGCTACGCTATGTTGACGATGTGTTTGCTATTTGGCCACATGGCCCAGACACATTGAATACATTTTTAGTGCATCTAAATAGCCAGCACCCTAAAATCCACTTTACAATGGAACTAGAAGCCAATGACTGCCTGCCCTTCTTGGACACACTGATCACACGTCTTCCAGAAGGTTCCTTATCATTTTCGGTTTATAGAAAACCCACACATACAGGGAGATACTTACCAAACAATCACACCATCACCCTTCTCAACAATATGGTATCTTAAAAACACTAACCCATAGAGCTAGAGCAATCTGTTCCAATGACATTGCTCTCACTGCTGAACTTTCTCACCTACATCAGACCTTCTTAATCAATGGTTATAATCCCCATAAAATAGATAACATACTAAATGCTACCCATAAATCCTCTCTACCTACCACAGAAGACTACAACAAAACCATCACCATCCCATACATTAAAGGCACATCTGAAAAGATATCTAGGGTGCTTAACAAACACCAACTACACACAGTATTTAAACCTTATATAAAATTAGCAACTCTCATCCGTTCACCTAAGGACAAATGCACTCCTTTATCACATCCAGGTGTCTATGAAGTGAACCTGTTCTTGCCATCAAGCCTACTACAGACAGACAAGAAGAAATGTGGACATCTGCCTCAGTGAACACAAAAAATATATCCGACACTTTCGCTATGGTAAGTCGGGTCTGGCAGACCATGCTTTGGATACCCCTGCACACAGGATCAATTGGAAAGAAACAAAAGTAATGCACAGAAGCTTCTACAAGTCAGAGAGGTTGTTCCTGGAATCAACATAAGCCTTAAAACATACTCCAAACCTTAACAAGTATGGCTATATAAATCTACCAAAGATTAGGGAGGCAGTCATCCTAAGACCAAATTAATATTTATTACTTTTATTTTTTAATTTATATTTTTTCAAACTTTCTAAGACTATCATTTGGACTACTATTTCAGAACTTGATTTTCAAATGCAAGACAACCACACCAGATTGTGGTTGTCTTGCATTTGTAACAAACTTTGTGTTGTGTGCTCTGAAGATGCTGGATATAATACCAGCGAAATATTAGCTTTTAAGTTAATAAATAGTTATTTTCTTAACCATCTGTGTTCTTATCATACCGTGAAACCTATTACAACATAAATTGCGCACGTTACCAAAATGTAATTAATAATCCCTCTTGTCAAGGTATCTTAATCCAGTTATTTTTTTTGGGTTGGGGGGATGATGACGACTATATTTAATTATTTTTTTTGAATGTGAATCCAACCAACCCACAAAAGGTTGTAAGCCTGTGTATTATTACCATGGGTAAGATTGGAGTGCTAAGAGTTATATCTAGAATCCCTGTTGTAGATACCAGACAAGCTGGAATTTTTTCAGTCCATTTCCCTCCTAGTGTGATGTTCTCACAGTAGGGGAGATGTCTTTAGGTGGGAAATGAATTTCATTTCCTGAAGATATTTGCACATGAAACATTATAAACATGTAATATGTTAGTGTCATGGTTAGGCTGAGAGTTAGGTAATCAGGAAACATTATTCAAGAGACCAATTGGAAATGTTATTACTTTCAAACATGTAATTTCAAATTTCTGTTTGAAAGTGACAGCAAAGTAATTTTTCTTTCATTATGATATTATATGGTTGGAGTTAAATGGATGTGTGATCTTACTAAGCAAGAGATTCATAAGAAACAATACTCTGCGCATAAGGATGATGTCCATTATGAAAATTATAAGGAGCAGGGTAGAATATCCACAGCTGTCGTACAGAAATGGCAGTGAATTTGAAGCCATTTGGTGTGAGGTGGAATCTAACAAAATCAATTACATAGTGGGCTGTTGTTACAGACCTGATGGATCGGTTGCTAGTGATGAAGAAATGCATCACCAAATAGAGGCGATGGGTGTGAAAAGAATAATCATAATGGGAGACTTATCACAGCACTCCGGTTTCAGAACAAGCACTTGCACGCTGCAATACGAACTAGCAGATTTGAGAAGCGGATACTGACTATATCGATCTTCAATTCAGTGGAAAAATTTTCTTTATACTTCCTTGCTGATTGATCACTGACATTGCAACATTATAATCTTTATCAACATTAAAATATATAATCTCTGCTTTGCAATGAACAGCATGGGTTTATTAATTGAAGGTTTTAGCAACTTGCTCACATTGTATAATAATGTGAGCTCATATAATAATGTTACCAACAATATTAATAGAAATAGACAAGGGAAATGGATACACCATGATACTTTTGGATTTTGCTAAGACTTTTGACAGAATGAACAAATATTGATTGGGTAGCAGTAAAATCTCATGAGAATGAAACTGAATTTATTGAGCTGTTGTGAGACAATTTCCTCAAGCAGCATGTGGTAGAAGGAACTCGAGGTCAAAGAGTGTTAGACATTATGCTGAAACTCCCTCTGACACTATAATATCGGGAGTTGGGGGTTCAGTTAAAGACGTGACTATTCTGCCTCTGGTTGGTGACAGTGATCATGCGGTACTCACTTGGGAAGTGATTAAGTTTTTGAATGTTCCATTCAAAAGGGTTACATGCTGAACCACAATCTAGGACCAACTGAGGAGTATACTGAGTTCAGCAGAATGATATCAGTTGTTGGATGGGAAGCATTTCAAAAATATTTAAGTGATTCAATATCAGAATGTGTCCCATGAGTTCAAAAATTAAATAGGGTAAGCGTCGAGTCATTGTGTAATCTTATTAAGCAAGAGATTCATAAGAAAAGGATGATGTGGAAGGAATAATGTGTGCTTAAGAATGATGTCCATTATGAAAATTATAAGTAGCAGGCTAGAAAAGTCGCAACTGTTGTACGGAAAGTTAAGTTTGAGTATGAAAAGAAACTGACTTTGCAAGCTAAAGACAACCCACAAGAATTCTATCGATATGCTGCAAGTAAAAGAAAGAATGAATAAAAGAATAACTGCAAGTTATTCTTTTATTCAAAAAGAATGCTGCAAGTAAAAGAATAACTCTTCTGAATGCAGTGGTGTGAAGGTGACAGATGCAGAAGTAGTTATTCAACTAATGATTGCCCATTTTGCTAAAAGCTGTCAACATGGTGTATGCAATATTGAGTTCACTGCTACCTCTTCACCAAATGAAGAAACTCAGGTGTACGAAGAGGAGGTATTAAAGCTGTTGCACAAATGGAATAAGAATTCAGCAGTAGGGTCTAATTGGATATCAGCACAGGTGCTACAAGAGTGTTCAGCTGAACTAGCTATTCCTTTAACCAAGCTATATAATTTGAGTTTCAGAACAGAGAAGATTCCACAGGAATGGAAAGAATGTATGGTAATCCCATTGCACAAGGTGCAGTGCAAAGACTGATGTATCCAACTTTCGATCTATTAGTATCTCTGAAGTGGTGGTGAAGATGTTGGAAAAGTTGGTTAGGGCTTGCATTCAGAAATGGGTTGACAGGGAATCTCTGCTTTGCAATGAGCAGCATGGGTATATTAATTGAAGGTTTTAGCAACTTGCTCACATTTATAATAATGTGAGCTCATATAATAATGTTACCAACATTATTAATAGAAATAGACAAGGGAAATGGATACACCATGATACTTTTGGATTTTGACAGAATACAGCATGGAAGACTTTTGACAGAATACAGTATGGAAGACTTTTGACAGAATACAGCATGGAAGACTGTTGGATAAGTTGGAGAATATGGGTTTGGATTATAAATTTAATTTAATGTGGTTAAGAGGATGGCTGATTGACAGATATCAAAAAGTGGTATACAGGGAATGTGAGTCTGCAAGATTTAAGGTAACTAGTGGTGTACTACATGGATTAGTCCTTGGTCCACTGTTATTCAATCTGTACATTAATGATATTGGGAAGGATTTGACAGGCAACACACAGCTATTTGCTGATAATGCAAAGATAGATAAGGTAATCAGGAATTTTGCTGATATGCAGTACTTGTAGAAGAATGTTTTAAATAGGCTGGAATTGTGCGCATAAGAAAATGGATGTCAGTAAGTGCTAAGTCATGCACTTTGGTATGATTAGATATTCACTGTCATATTATATTATATCCAAGGATCTTGTAGCATTAGTAGATATCAAGTTGAAGTTCAGGGGCCATGTAGCAAAGGTTGCAGATACAACCTGAAAAATTATTACAATGCGAATTTTTCATATATAAATATAAGGATGTTATTTTGCCTCTTTACAAGGCCTTGATTGACCTCACTTGGACTATTGTACGCATATCTAGTCTCCTGGTTTCCATTGTGATTCTGATACAGTGGAGAGATTACAAAGGTGAGTGTTAAAAATTATGCCAGGATTATGGAATACTGATTATGAAGTCAGATTGAGAATTTGTGGACTGCAGACACTAGCAAATAGGAAAAAGTGAGGTGATATAATTGAGACTTATATACTTCTGAAAGGGTCATACAGGATTTCAGTTGATGGAATGTTTAATTTTATGGAGGGTGGGAAAAGAATGAGAGGTCATCCTTGGAAGCTGAGAATGGATGCTGCTAAGAAGGGAGTGATGGCTAGATTTTTCTCTCATAGAGTAGTGTATAATTGGAATGAATTGCCATTGGGTGTGGTATATGCAAGCAGTGTGAATGAATCCAAGAATAAGTATGATAGTTGGTGCGTGTAGTATGTGGCCTCCCTCGATGAGTCCCTGACTCCCTAGAGGTCTCTTTTAATAATAATGATTCTATATCAAATTGTAAAAAGGCTAATAATGTGCAGTAAGAAACACACAGTGTTTCTTACTGCACATTATATAGAAGAAATAAAGGATTGTAAAGAATTTCTTTGCATATACTGTCATAAAACTGCAGTAATAGAGTAATTTAAAGATTTGACTTTTTTCATTTAAGATATATATTAATATTATATAATTAATTTTTAATGAATTTTTTTTTTCAGGAATTAAAAAAGATAGAGAAAATTAAAGAAAAAGAAGCTAAACGACTCTTAAGAGAAGAAGCAAAAAAGAGCAAAAAATTGCAGGAAGAGCAGCATAGAGAAAATAAACAACAAGAACGATTAAAAGCAAAACAAGAAAAGAAAGAAATCGAATTGAAATTGAAGGAGGAAAAAATGCAATTCAAGCAACAAAAAAGAGAGAGAGCAGAAAAGGAACGTTTAGAAAAGCAACAGCAAAAGCAGCAGATGTTAGAGTAAGTTTTCTGTGTGTATATATATATATATACAGGGTGTTCGGGATAAATTTGACAGTTTCGTAAGGAAAAAGAAAATCTTCTTTGTATCTATTAAATTTAATGAATTGACAAAAAAACATTACAGGCAGAGTTAATTACAATGCTATTCAACAAGATTTACTCAAAATAACCACCATTAGCATCGATCACAGCTTCAATTCTGCTTCGGAACCTCGAACAAGCTGATGCTACAGTCTCCCTGGGAAGGGCCGCAAAAACTGTTTTAATTTTATCCATTAACTGGGCTTTTGTATTACTGGAAGTGCGATTGGTGTCTTTTTCAACTGCGCCCCATACAAAATAATCCATGGGGTTAAGGTCTGGGGAGTTTGGAGGCCAAACATTTGGACTGGTGAAGTCGTAGAAATTTTCAGACAACCATTTTTGACTTTTCCCAGAGGTGTGGCAAGGGGCCGAATCCTGCTGCCATACATACGGCCTACCATTGGCTACCCTTGTTATCCAGGGCTTGACTACAGTTAGCAACTCCACGAACAAAGCCCGAATTCCAATGCCAGGGTTCTTCAACACCTGTTCCTGCAGATTTGCGAGGAATTCTGCTGTACGAACGCAATCAGATCGTCTGCTAGGGATCTTTCTTCTTGCTACATCCTCGTAGTCACCATTGCAAGTCTCTAGTTCATGCCTGATTGTTTTTACTGTATTCAGGGAGCATTGGGCAGCAGTCGTAATATCCTTATTTTGATGGCGGGCACGAATCATCATGATGCAAGTTGTTCTCTTCCATGATTCAGGTGGGTTCCAGCTATCCATCCTTTCTGACATCTTGTATATGAATGAAGAAGGGTCCAAACTTTTAAATGAAGAGAAGTGTGTGTTAATACATGTAACTTACGGAAAAATATAATTAATTATAAATATGTCAAATTTATCCCGAACACCCTGTATATATATATATACATACATACATATACACACACACGTTTATTGTGATCACTTTGGGACAATCACTTTTCGATAACAATAACTGGCTGATAACATTAAGCAAAGGATATAAAAAATTGCATCATTTATTTCAATTTATTGTTATGAACATAATTTAATTTATTGTTATAAACAACTTTTTAATAAGCAACAACATAAAATTTATTTAAAAAAACTTATCTAGTGTTGTCTATTGTGTCTTGTAGTTCATGAATAAATTGCTCATACTCATAAAGCCTTTCGAAGTTTATTTCTCTATGTTGCACACAGTGACAAAATATTCATAGAGTTTCTTACATCTGGGCATTGGTTGGAGGAGCTTGTAAAATTTGTTCTTCTATACTTGTTTTAGGTTCACTTTCTTCTATTAGTTTAAAGTTCTCATCAGAAGCAGCTTGACATATTTCCAACACTGTCATTGTAACTACCACTTCGATGTTGTTATCAATATCCAACAAATTTTCAAATTCTTATTTTGACATATCGTTTGGGGTTTTATCAAAAATTTTATTTGTAAGATATTCAAATTCTTTGGAAGAAAGAGGTTTGGAATTTGTCTTAAAAAATCCACCTTTTTGGAAGCAATTTTCAATAGTTTTCTCTGAGACTTGCTTCCATGACATTGCTACCAAATGCAATGCATCAAGAAGGGAAATCTTTTGTGCAATTGCACTTGCATCAGATTGGTCTTTTATATAATCAAGTTCAGCTATAATTCTTGCATGAACTTCCCCTGCTGTAAAATGTCATTAGTCATCCAAGCATTTGCACTAGAACAGTAGTCAACAGGCAAACTTTTGACACCTTTAAAAGTTTTTTTTATTTTTTCCAATCACTAGAAGTTCTCATTTCTCACCTTTCATGTTAGCACAACAAAGAACTCACATGCTCTTTTGAAGATTTATATCCATTAGTACTTTCACTTTTCAACAAATTAGTATGCTCAGGCATTTCACGAAAATAGTCCTGTTTCGCCTGCATTGTAAATATCCTTGGAAGAATATTCAGCAATAATATTTGGCCACTCGGTCTTAATCCACTCATCAGCTGATACAAAGTTAGCACTTTTGTCTTCATGAATATGCTTGTACACAATGTTCTCTCACTTTTCCACCTGTTAAACCATCCATCAGTTGCAGTGAAATTTTCTTTGCCCATTGTTTTTGCAAGTTCTGCTTTTTTGATGCATTAAAGGTCCATTAATCGAAGCATTCTTTTCACGAACATTACTAAAGCAACTTTCTAATGCTGATTCAACTTGAGTATCCTTACCAGATTGGGCTCCCTTCTGATCCATGTTCTCATTAGTAAGAGCTGAAGTTTCAATGTTTGATCTGTTTTTTTAAGATCTTACACAAGAGTGGTTGTGAAATTTTTAAATATACATCTGCACTACGCTGACTCATTTTGGGCAACTTATCATAGCACTCCAAAAATCTTTGCTGTTCTTGAAAAGATAAATCTTTACATTTTTACTTGCTTCTGCTGTAATGCTAAAGGCTTTTTAATGTGTACTTAGTCAAATTGACTTACTGAAAGAGAGCACGAAAATAAACTTGAAAAATTACAATTACAATGTATTTACCCCCCCCCCCCCCTTGCATTTTCCTGGAAGATTTAAGATTTACAGAAGATTGAGATTACCCCACCTGCATTTGCCTGGAAGATATGAGATTTACGGAAGAATAAAATTAAAGGAAGATTAACAAAAAAACAATCAGGTTTCAACAAATGTTCTTTGTCAAATTTTCGCCTGATTAACCCTTATTTTTAGAATTCTGAGATGCAAAAGGCTAAACTTCTGAGGATTTTGATAAAATAATCGTAACTTTGATTATAAGAGACAGATTATTTTTAATTCATTTTAAATGGTGTGTTTTGGGACCGACTGATATTGATAACAATAGCCAATTGATAATATTATCCTCGATCACAATAAGCATATTCTACTGTATTTCCCTTTTATAACCTTTAGGTTTACAACCTTTCACTGATGCTGTTGTTAAAAAATATATTATTAAAAAATGTTAGCCCAAAAAGATGGCTTGCTCTGAATTTTTTTCTTTCATTTTCTTTCTTTCTTTCTTTTTTTTTAAGTTAATGTTGTTAGTGTTCAAAGTTTTCACCAAAGAAGTTAGTTTTGAATTTTTTGTGAACTTTTCTGTTTTTCATTTATTTAAGAATTATTATTATTATTATTATTATTTTTTTGACTTTACACTCCAAGAGTGTGAAAAATTTAAGATGCCTGTACATATTTTAATATGAAATTAACAATAAATTAGATATAACAATAAAACTTTCTGATCAGATAAAAATCCTTCCTAAGCTAAAAAAATAAGCAATCTTATTGCTAGCTTATGAAGATTTTTATGTGATCAGAAAGATTTATTATTAGGGATTATTGCATTAATAATCCTTATTGCTCATTCATTTTTATTTGCCCGTTTTATTTTTCAGTCAGGCTTCTTTTTTTTTTCTAAACACCTCTGCAATATTTTATGATCAGAACATGCTTTTCAGTTTGAAAGCCCTGTGTTTAAATCTCATCTAGGATGTGAATTCTCAACTGGAGTTTGAGATAGCACTCTAATATGATAGCAACCCCCCCCCCCTCCCCTCTTGAAAGCATGCATTTTTCCTCCTATAAAATTGATAAAACTATGATGCAGAACAATATCTGTGAATTCCTCCTACCTATGAAGTGGATATAAAACTTCAGTAATTTGAGTTGGTTAAGACTGATAATTTGGAAATCCTGATCTAGAGACCTAAGATTCAACTCTTCCAAACAAATTCAGACTTTTGATTTATGATTTGTGCATTAGCAGTGTAATAAAACTATGAAACTAAACAAAATATTAGACCCTGTTGCAAAAACTAAAAGTATTGATTGACTCCACATATAGTGTTCTGCAAAGACAATAAAATCAGAATGTCTTGGTGGACTCAATAAGTCAGGAACCTTCAGTTTCTCTTCCAGTCAGATCCTATATAATTGAAGTCCAGCTCTCTTGGGACCCATCTATAAAGAACTTCAATAAAACTGAATGCAATTATCATACAGGACTTTCAATGTTCCAAGTAAGATTCATGGCATATTTGAGACCAGTGCTTTTTTTCTGATGGTATGCAGTACCGGTACCTTTTTTTCCTTAAGTTTTTAAAAATTTGCGATTTATTGACAGCAAAATGTATTATAAATATTCTGGTAGGCTGTACTATGTTCACGAATTGAATTTTCAGTTTTGATTACTCATAAGTTGGTACCCTGCTTTCCTGTTTCATAGGTTGGTACGTAACCGGAAACAGGAAGTTGTGTTCACTTCCGATTGCTTCCAATATTAGTTTATCAATTCTATATTCACTCTGCAACAGGCAGGTCTTCACCTGAGTTTTGAATTAATCTAAATTAAATCAGTGCAATCATTTTTCAAAATGAGTAAAATAAGCAGTTACTTTATGCCAATGAGAAAAAAAGTAAGACTGAAGAAGCAGAAATTGTTGAATCTACTTGTGATCCCGTAAAACAGAAAACCAGCACAGAAAATACACTTGGTGAAGAGGATCACGAAAACGAGACGAAGATCCACGTGGTCAAAAGGAAGCAGCTTCTGATAATGATTGGCCTGAATGTTGGACATTTTTGCAGAAAAATGACTTCTGTGAGAGAAACGAGTGGCTGTATGTCAAGAATAAAATGTTGGGCTGCAAAGCGTGTTGTGATGTCGGAAGTCCTGTCATCGATAAACACATGGGAACAAAATTTTCAGCGGAGTGGTCAAATGGTAAAATCAGTCATTTTGGAGAATCTCGCAAACAACAGTTAATGTCATTAAGAAAAAAGATTTACGATCATAAGGAGAGTGCAGCGCACAAAGCGAGGCGACGAGGGTATATTGGAGGATATGTTAAAAGTGTGTAAGTTGCTGTAATAACAACTTCATGGCGAGTACTGGCACCTTTTTTTCCAGAAAAAAAGCACTGCTTGAGGCTAAGAAACACTTAGAAAGAAACCAGAGAAAGATGAACAAGTATGATTCAGACTGAATTTGGTTGCCAGCCCTATCTACATTTCTGACGTATAACGATAATTCTAAACTGTTAATGGTTTTTCTGCTTTAACTGAAAAAACTAACTGCATTAATTCTCTTCTTGTATGAAGACATGTGGGACCTCTATTTGTACAAACATGTTTGCCACACTGAAATAATTATTTAGTAATCTCAAAATATTTGATTTTGAGATTACTAAACATTTTACATTTTGTAAAACATCATCAGCATCATCATAAAATTTATTATCAGAATGACTTGCATTTAATTTAAATGTGTACTTGTAAAATTTTTGGCTAAGTTTCATAGTCATTGTCAATACAATTTTAAATTTATGCTCTCCATAAAGTAAACAAATTATTTTAAAAATCGAGATGCAAGAGGAAGAATTCATAAAATCTAAAAATTTTTAAAAATTTTCAGCTAAGTTTCATAGCCATTATCAATACCATATTGGCATTATTTGACAGTGATAAAAATTCAGCTTATTTGGATTAATTTTTGTTACTATATGTCTTGAATATGATATAGTTCATGTTCTGTATGTTAAATAATTTTAAGCGTGTTGCTTTTGTAATTCTAACAAACCGCAGAGCGTGCAGATAATAAAGGCATTCGTACTGATTGCAGAGATACTCCTAGTTCTATTTCTAGATCTATTTTCTGGAGAACAAAAGCCATTTATTTTATTCCTTTATGCTACACTCCTGTACAAATTGCCATGATACACATGGCAATTTGTACAGGAGAGCAACATGCCCAAAAAATTCTAAACAAAGCCAAAATCTTCTCAATGTATCCATTACTCTTTGTTTTACTAATGAAAGCATGTTTTGCTTTCTGTCAGATGTTTGTTATCAGTCATCATTTTTACTAAGAGAAATGCACGTAACTAAATGCATTACCATCGTAGTACTACTACTGCTCTCTAGTCAAATTTCCAGAAAAACGTCTGGATACCAAGTTTCATTGCCGTTCAAATTAGGTTCATCTGTTCAATGGGTTTGTTTTAATCCATAATGCAACTATATATCAGCATTTCATGAACTACTCGGTAATTACAGGTTTTTCTAAATAGTAGGCTCCATTTATCTTCTGTACTCTTTTCTCTGGAATTGTTTGGTTATATTCATAAGTTAGCTTTACTGTGTTCTTCTATATGTTCTTTAAAATCATATGCTGATTTACTTACCTGAAACTTAGTGTATGACTTTTTTTATATGACCACTTTTTTGATTTCTTCGTCTGCCATGGAATTCAGATTTTATTATTTTACAGAAGTTTAACAATGTACTTCCAAAATATGTAGGGTTTTTTTTTTTAATCCTTTAATTTAATATTTGTATACTTGAATTTCTAGTTCAAATCTGAAATTATGACAATTTCATATTTTTTTAAAAACTTTTCTTAAACTTTTCTTTTCAGCATGATAGTTGTATTCTGCTTTGATTTAATATATATGAAGGAAAAATAATTATTTTAATTATTAGTTTTTTAATTTTTTTTTAGAGTTAAGATGGAAGAAAAAAAACGGAAGGAAGAAGAAAAACAGAAAAAAATAACTAAAAAGAGAAAAGCAGAAGAAGAAGAGGTTTGTTTTGATATTTATATATACAGCAATTTCTTGATTAATGCGTTCTTTAAAATGGGTGTCGAAAACGCAGCAATCAAATGTAATAGCCTATGGGAAAAAGTATAATTCGTTCCTCAAACTTCTTTTTTTTTCTTGATCCTTAATTTTTTGTATAAAAGAATTAGGGTATGTCTCAGGACCTAGTTAAAGGAAAACCCTGAAGCTGAAAGACAATAAAATATATTCAGAATTATAAAACACATTATAAATTTATTATTCTACTTCTTAACAAAGAATTGAACTAATGTAGTTTGGCAGGCATTCTGTTTTTTTTTATTTTTTTTTTTTATACAACATATGGTATGGCCCTATTGCCTCTTCTGCAAATGTTACTGCTTCTCTTTTCATCAGGGTCAGCTTCTAAGCATTCCTGCTGAAAAATTTTGATTGTACAAAAACTATTTTCAAATTATTTCTATGAAATCTCTTTTGACTGACTGTTAAATTTTCTTCATATTCTTCAGGATGTTCCTGCTGTGCATTTAAATTGAGTAGGTCGGAAACACTCAATTCCTCAGAATTAGATGTAATTAGCTCTTCGACATTTTTATTGTCAATCTCATCAAAGCCCATCATACATGCCTGATGCTAGCAATTTTCTCAACAACATTATCCATTTCATTTGAAAAGCATCTAAAATCATTTGCACAAATGTGGTAGAATGTGCTTCCAAATGGCTCGCATATTGCTAGCAGTAATTTCATTTGACTTTGCGACTTTATAACAAGGCTGAGATTTCTCTGATTTGGCCAGAAATGTCTTGGAAGGCATTCGCTTCCAAAAAAGGCTGATTTCGTCAACACTAAATATTTGTTGGTCACAATACCCCCCTTCTTCCACAATTTTCTTCAAAATCTCCGGATAATTTGCGGTCACTTCCTTATCTGCACTTGCAGCTTTGTCTGTGATTTGAACATTATGTAGGCTATTTCTCTTTTTGAAATGCCTACATAATGCTCAAACCACCCAGCACTAGTATGGAATTTTTCTTTTCCATTATTGATAGCCTTTTCTTTCAAAGGTTGCAAAAAGACAATGCTTTTGATTTAATAAGGTCAGTGCTTATCAGGATCCGTTTTTGGTTAGGATCTTTGATCCAAGTAGAAAGAGGTCTCTCTAATTCAATTATTGTGATACTGTACTTTGATTTCAAGTGGTCTGCATGCATGATGAACATGAAGTGGTGCAGCCTTACCTTTCTCTTTGTATTCAGCAGCTTTGCTTAATTGCTCTTATAGTTGATTCATCCATTTTGTGTTCTTGTCCTATCTTTGCTATGGACTCGCCTTTTTCATTTTCTTTATTATTTCAAGTTTTTCTTCTAATGAGATTACTTTTTGAATCTTTTTCACACTTCCACTTTTTTGCTTACTAATTCTTTTACTCATGATTAAAGGTTGGGAAAATATTTTAAAATAAATAAGTAAGGAAAACGGTTGCAAAGGAGGCACAAGATACGATCAGCAAAATGCTATGTAATTAGCAGACAACATAAATTTAGGCAGTAAATTTGGAACATAGTGTACATGGAAATAGTGTAGTATGTCATTAAAAATAACTTTGTAAAATATTTTAAATCGGTAACTAAATTATTTCATGCTGGTGAATGATTTTTTAAAATAGTTAGCCATAAAAAATGTATGGATAGAAAATTTTTAAAATCTATAACATTTATTTTTAAGATGTATAGAGGTGCACTAATCGAAATTTAGATGTGCATTAATTGTATTTGGGTATAGAAAAAAAAATGATGCATTAATCCAGGGATTGCTGTTCAGGAACATTGGGGTTGAGATGTTCAAGATTACATTATTGCCTAGTAGCAATGTTTAATTGCAGGGTTGTAGAGAACATGTTCCAAAATTTATTTTTAAATGATGATTTGAGCCAATTATGGTGTAAAACAAAAATAAAGGTGAAACAAGCTCATTTATAAGCTTAAGGTAAAACACTAGGACAGGTGGTGTGCAACAAGATTGCTTTGAGCGGAACTTTGCTATTCTGAATGACTCTATGGTTTTTCCTGTGATATTGGTCTTTGCATGAAACTCACTTGATTGAAATGAGAGATCCAACATTCATCCAAGTGATGCCTGTGATTAATACCAGTTGACTAACAGTCATGTAGGATGCCAAGATTATTGCACTGCACCATCTCTAGTTATGTTTACTATTTCAGTTGTGTTCTTGTTAGCAGTAATGTAGAAACTTCAGTTTTATTTTAACTTTTATGTTAATCTTTGACTATTCCCTCTGTATCTGTAATTAATCCTTAAAAATTTAACCATGGCCAGATCTTTTGCAAAATATGTTGATTGGATTTTAACCGTGTAGATGCGAACACAGATTGATAAGAAAATTTATTGACTTAATTGCTAATATTTCACTGGTATTCTATCCAGCATCTTCAGAGCACACAAAGAAAGTTTGTTACAGTAGCGAGACAATTTGGTCTTAGGATGACTGTCTCCCAAATCTTTGGTAGATTTATACAGCCATACTCGTTGAACAAGACAGTCATTCCAAAGACCAAATTAATACCTGCTTTCTGTCTCGTTTTTTTTTTTTTTTTTTTCTCCAACTTAGATGGCGTCTAATTATGACTTTAGTCTTAGTGTTGCATGCTACAATTGCTCATACTAGTCCCACTATTATACTAGATTGCGGTTGTCTTGCTACTGTAACAAACTTTATTTGTGTGCGCTGAAGATGCTGGAGAGAATACCAGCAAAATATTAGCAATTAAGTCAATAAATAGTTATTTTCTTATCGATCTGTGTTCGCATCTATACCGTTAAAATCCAATCATCATGTGAGACAAACACGTAAGCCTTTCCACACGGTTTTGCAAAAATATATCTAACATATTGAGCTTGTGATTGAGCTCAATAAAATCATAGTATCTATTATTTGTTCTTAAACATTCTCCAGCTGGAAATTTGCAAGACTTCAGGTATAATTTTATTACTTTATTCATTCTAAACAGTTACAAATATAAACATCTATAAACTGCTATAAACATCTCCATCAATAGTACCAGACACCTAGAATACATTGTCCTAGAATCACTAATTATGAAGTAGTTGCCTTATACTTTGAATGTGAAGTAATTAGTAGTAGAAAAATGCTACTCCATTCTTCTTTTTTACTAGTAAACGTTATTGTACTGACTTTCTTGTCCTGAAGAAGCCAGACAGAATAGCTGGTGAAACTTGTTGACAATTGTGTATATCTTTTAATATTTATGGTCAACTAATAAACCAAAAGAAAATAACTCAATTTTAATGTTCTACTCTCTATTGGCCTTAAACCACAAATGCATATGATGGTACAATTTGATCAGATTTCATGCATCCAAATGAATGCATGAGATGGCCCCAAATTTGGGAAGCATTAATCCTCAGATCTTCAGCCCAGCGGCCAAGACTATCCAATTTAACATACTAGGGGGTGCTGTTTAGGACTCTAGGCTGGATTTAGTGCCTGCATGTGCATATCGTTGTTTTTTTGTGATCCTAATGAAGGCAATGTAATATGGTCAAAATATAGGAAAGTATTAATTAAAGCTTTTATAATTAATATTTTAGTATATGTTATTTAAAAAAATAATAATAATAGTTAGGCTTATACATTGGTTACTTCCTATCTATAAGAACAGACAACATCTAACCATCTTCCTGTATCTCCTTCAATACTAACTGCTGATTAACAACTCAAGTAGAAACTGTGTATTGCTTGATATCATGTCCCGTTTACATCATATAACTGGAGCAATTTGAACAGCTTTCCTCTTGGCACCTTGTCATATGCCTTTTCCAGGTCTAGAAAACTTAAATGCAGATCCTTGTTATATTCCCATGATTTCTCAACTATTTGTTTTAACATGAAAATCTAATCCTGACAACCTCTGTTTGGCCTGAATCCAGCTTGTTCTTCTCCAAGCTTCTCCTCCACAATTTTTCTTAGCTGATTCTCAAGAATACCTGCATAAATCTTACCAGGAACACTCAGAAAAATTCCTCTGTAATTTTCGCATTCAGCTTTATTCCTATTTTTATAGATGGGTACTATGAGTGCTCTACTCCAATCTTCTGGAATTCGACCCTCTGACCAGCTCTTCTGAATTATGCAGTGTAGCCACTTTAAAACTTTTATACTTCTACATTTCAGGGTTTATGATAGCTTTTATTACTCAAGTACAGATATATTCCAGATGGAATTCTTGTTGAGTGTTTTTTTTCCACTGCTCTTGTTACTGCTCGTTTCATTTAGAGGCACAAATGTTTGCATTTGTACCTCTGTTTTGTGTGCTTTATTGATGGTTCCTGCCAGTCCTATGTGCTCTCTTTCCTGCCATATTGTTTATTTACTCTTGTTAAAGAGTGGTAAGAAAATTCTGTCATCTATATAGCACGTTTACTTCTTTTTTTTCTTTCTTTCTTTTTTTTTTTTTTTGCCTACTCAAATTTTTTGAGACTTCATAGCTCAGTCAGTATAGACGAAGACCTGGGTTCGATTCCTGTCAGTGGAACGAGGAACCTTTATCTGGTCTCTTTTTATGAAAGGTGAGTTAGCCAGTCTCATATGGAGGTATGGAGTTTTTTCACTTGGAAACTCAGGTTTTTCGTCCCCAAGAACAGGCAAACTGGCCCTGTGAACACAATGGATTATAGTCAATGAATACGTCCCAGCCATATGCCAGTCCCGTGCCCGGATAAAATTTGAGGGGGGGGGGGAAACAATGGTGACCTACCCTGTAAAAATCTCACCAGGAACACTTTATGGGCAATGCCTACAAAGTCACCTAGGATCAGAAATGACTGAAGGGAAAAACCACCACCACCAGATTTTTTTCTTTATATTTTCTATTGCTAACAAAATATTATTTTCAACATCTTTTTAATTGCAATGGGAATTTGATCTAGCATTCTGCAAATGTCAAAAACAATGATACATTTTTATTTTTTATTGAAAATAATACTATATAAATATGAAATTACTGGCAAAAAAAAATCTAGTTGTATGCATTATTTTATTTTCTAGTTTTAATACAAAATCTGAATAATTTTATGCATATTTCCCATGGCATTACTCAGTTTTGTTTTGTGACCTGGAAGGTTTGTGCTTTAACTATTTGCAATATGAACTTATAAAATGGCATTAGTTCTGTGGTTCTTAGTACATTATATGCCAGCCTGGTTGGCCGAGTGGATAGCGTATCCGCTCTCCAGCCAAAAGGCTATGGGTCCGAATCCCACCGTGATTGTCTCTGTGGAAATACCAGTGGTGGCCAACAATAGATGGTGTTGGTGTAGTTGATGATTGAATGGTGGAGATGGAGTTGTAGAGCAGGTGCCCTCTGTCGATGAGTCCTTGGACTCCCTGTAGGTGTCAAATAACAATAACAATAATTATAGTTCATTTTGTAATAGTGGTGTTCACTGTAGTGTGCTTGTGGTACTGGCTTTGGCAATCACAGAAATGATAATTCCTTACTAGTTGGTTCTGGTTTCAGAAATAATCACATACAACATTAGATGAGGATTCACTTGGAACTCTCACAATGAAACTAACAAACTCATTAAAGATGAAACAAAAGAAAGGCTATATTCTAAATATTTGGTCATCTCTTGGATCTGTGGTAGTCATAAAGTGCATAATGCCAAGTTCCTCTTTATCTTATCCTGGATACCAGGTGTTTTCCCAACTTACACTTTCTTCAAGTACATTCTTATTTATTAACTTTTCATATCACCTTGAAATGCTCGTATATTAAGAATTCATTAGATTTCAATCAGAAAACAACCTCTTATGCTTGGTGACTTACTAGCAAGTCTGGACATTGTCCAGACTTGCTAGTAAGTCAGTGCCAGTGTTCAAGCACAATAACTAGCCATAGTTATTGTGCTTGAACACTGCCTAAATACCTTATTTCTGTTTGATAGAAAAATCTGACTAGAGAGGTTTGTTTGTTTGATCATCGGTATCACCAGAATTCTGTAAGCTCTATATTAGAACCCAGAATTATAATTCTGTGAAAGAGAAGACTATAATGCAAGTTGGGGGGAAAACTTACTGCAACTGGATCATCCATCTGAAGTCCACAGGAATAGTCATAAAGATATGGTTTCACTTCCCTTTAAAGGAAATGTCTAAGTAGTGTTAGAAAAGTGTTTTTTTTTTTTTTTGTTTTCCTAAGCTTTTGACATGTCGCCCAAACTGCTAGGAGAAATTGCCAGGGGAAACCTATAAAGGACATTAATATAAAAGAAAAATCATCTAGTGTGGATGAATTTCCCTCTAAGAAAATGTAGATACCATATATTTCATAGAATAGGACATGTGAGAAGATTCAAGAATTTATCTATTATTTGCACTTTCCACTCAAAATAATAGAAATTTGGGAATGATATTAAATTATCTGGATATGACATTCATGATTTTTGAATGACTAATTGTGGACTTCAAAAGAATTTATAAAATACTATCCAAAAATTAACTCTGTAGCTTCCATTATATGTAAAAGATAGCAAACTAATAAAACACATTTTTAAGATATCATCATCATCATCAAATTCCTGCCATGTACCCTCAAGGGGTGTACAGGATATGATAGTACTACATGAAAAAAATTACATCATTATTGTTCTGATAAAGAAGAAGCCAGTCTGAGAGAAAACATTGATATGTTTTTAAATAAACACTTCTTTATTTAGATAGGACTAAAAATGGCCTCGCCTACTCCCTATATATGGGAATAAAAAGGCGTTAGCTGATTTTTTTATTTATTTATTATTTTTTTTTTTTTTGATGTAAATATTTCATCCTTAGTATCTTAGGACATTGTCAGTACAATTAATTCAAACAATACTAGGAATAACATACAGTTAGGGCACGTGATTACAATGGAATCCCAATATGCTTGCAGTAGCGTGTTATAGAATTAAATTAAAATATATCTGGAGGGAAAAAAAATAGATTACATTAAAAATAAGATAACATATATAAAAAATTATTTTACACAATTCAATTTTGTATGACAATTGCCCATACTTTAGGAATAGTAAGAACATCATTATGGTTTAGATTTGGTCTGTGAAGTAAGGCTTCAGCACTTTCTTTGTATAAACGTTCATGTTTATATAAAGATCTATGTAGAAGTTTGATCGTTTCCCAATGGATCCTATGGTTTAGGTTTTCAACTCCGTGTTGTGTGAGGCCAGATTTCTGCGGTTTGATAAGACAGATATGGTCTTGATGTTCCGAAATGCATTTATGAACAGATCAGTAAGAATTTACAGGTGCATGGAACCTCATACACACCAGGTAACATCAGAGGTGAGCATTTATCTTTAGGAGAAGGTAACAAATTATAGATATGGTTGATTGGTTTGTAGGTAGTAAGTAGCAAGTTTGTATTTCTTCATAATTTTTGAAAGGCGTTTGGAGATGCCTTTGACATAAAGTATGGAAATCCTACGTGCTTGTTCTTATCTAGGTCTTGTGTGGGAAAGTGACTGATGATTTTTTGTTGTTTTAAGATTGTATCCATTTAATATGGCTGTATTTTTCATTATTTCCAATTCTTGGTTTAGAGATTCTTCGGAGGAGCAGAATCTGTGTGCTCTGGGAGGCCTAGCATGGATGTGCTAGGCCTCCCAGAATATACGGATTGGCTGTCCTGCATGTTTGGCCATATTAGGACAGTTTGCAACTGCAAATGACCTGGTAGATCTAGGGAAAGTGGCTTGTTTTTGGTGTGTGCGTGGGGGGGGGATGTCAATTTTTATGTGGTTGTAAGGTTGTGTTTCCTTAGGATTTTTGTAAATTTTTCGGATGTGCCCCAGATATATGGAATGATGATAGATCTTGAGTAAACTCTGCTCTGAAGGGGGAAATTGCAGTTATAGGGTTTTAATATTTTTTGGGAATTATAGTTATTGGCTAAGAAAGTGTTTATTATATGGTCAAGTTCAGTAGTTAGGGCACTGTTATCAGAACTGATTAATTTTGCCCTATTATATAGTGTTTTTATAATCTCATATTGTTGGTGGAGGGGCGACTGCTGGTGAATGTATCTACCTGTATGTGTAGGTTTTCTGTAAATGAATGCCAGGGATCCATCAGGCTGGGATGTAATCAGAGTGTCTAGGAATGGGAGACTGTTGTTGCGCTCCTTTGCTAAGGTGAACTGGATCATGAGGCGTTGATTGTTTAGATGTGTTAAGAAATTGTGGAGCATATCCAGGCCATGTGGCCAAATGGAGAACACATCATCCTTAGCATAGCCAGACAGTGGGTTTATGTGGAGGCAGAGTTTAAGGCTTTTTCTTCGGAGATATCCATAAAGAAGTTTGCCAGGGGTCGAGAAAGTGGAGAACCCATGGCTGTTTCTTCTTCTTCTCCCCCCCCCCCCCCCATCTGTTTGTAGAATTTTCATTGCCAAATGGAATTGCCTGAGTTCATGGTGACCTGAAACAGGGCTGAGATGTTGGGAGGAAATATGGCTTGGATGAGGTCTAAGGTATCTTTGAGTGGGATATTAGTGAATAAAGAGGAGACATTAAAACTGACTATTATATCAGTGTATTTGAATGTGAAGTTTTCTATACTGGCTTTAAAGTGGTCTGAGTTTTTTTTTTATGTGAAGATGTGTTGCCAGTATATTGTTTAAGCATTTTAGCTAAATGTTTGACTAATTTGTATTTGAGTGAATAAATGCCATCCACAATGGGATGTAATGGCTGCTCTCTATGTACAAATAGCCTAGGTGTGAAGATATCTCAGGCACAAAATTCTCTTCATTGACACTTGGGTAAAAATAAAGATGAAAATACAAATATAATTTTTGTGAGGTATAATCTATTGTCATTTATGTTCTACTCAGATTTTGTTCTTGTTCTTGCATTATCTTTAGGCTGCCTAAAATGAGAGTTGGTTGTGAATGAATATGAAAGAACATTACAAAAATATAGATAGAGATAAAAGATAAAATTAAACTTTAGTTAAAGAAATGGATTGGTACAACTATTCTTCGATACAAAATAAACAAAATAAAAGATTTATTTTGTTTTTGTATCACCTGTGTGGGTGCATGGGCATGTACTTCAAGAATAGATGAAATTAAAAACTATACTTTTTGATGCAACTGCTCAAAGGGATATAATGAAATGAATGTGTTTAAAATTAACAAATAAATATTCATGTAATTCAAGCAAAAAAAATATTTTAAATCATATGATCTTGAAACAAATTGTAATGATAATGTTGTATGTAGTGTTAATGAAATAAAAAAATGAGCATATGCATATTTGTAACTTTCCATTGAATTTTATTATCAACCTTATATATCTCTAGGAAATGAAGAAAGAAAAAGCCAAAGCTGCATTTGTTAGCTTCTTTCTTAAAACAGAGCCTTTGGTTAATCAACAGGTAATTCTGATTATGTTGCTATATACATCTTAACGAGCTGTACTACAATGCATATGGTATGTTGCTCAACTAGTATCCATTCATGCTATTAATCATAGAATTTTTTTTTCAGTTTCATTAGGTATCACCTTTCTTAATTTTGCAATAAAATAGTGTGAAATAGTGTATTTGTCAGTTTTCTTTTGTATTTAATATTAGACCTAGCCAACCAAGTTGTATTGTGTATTGACAAACTACATACATTGTAATGTTGGATGTGGTACTGCCTGTTCCCCACCTCTTACTACTGTTTTTGTTAGGAAATCATGGAGAAGAGAACAAGTGAAAAATCTATTGTAACAGCTTCAAAACAGAATTCAAAATTGCCATCATCAGTGTCAGAAGTATCCATTTTTGGGACTAACAAGACAGCAAATGAATCCTAAAATAATAAATATGAATTATTAGGAAAAGAATGAAGTAAATATAATACCAAATATGAACTTTTTAATGAGAGCCAATTTCAGTTAGAATTAATGGATACTTCAAAATGAGGAAATTTGACAATGAGACATATATCTGCCTCAAATCCCATGGAAAGTTCTAATACAGAAGAAGCAGGTATATGACATGAAGAACCTTACTATGGGTTTTTCATCCTGCAAAATACTCTCATACAACTTACTATGCTTGCCTTTTTTTTTTTTTGTCTTAGTTGTTTTAGTCCTAACAAGAGTAATAAGGGCTGATGTATTTTTTATTTTAAGGCAGTTGACTTAAATAAGTGCTGATTCTTATTAGAGAGCTAAACAGATTAAGATCATTCACAGATTTACAGAAATTCAGAGAAAAGATCAAGGCTAATAAATGGCAAGTACCTGCTAGATTTATGTTCAGGACACACTACATTCCAACATAAAAATGTGAATAACAGATAATCAGAATTATTGATTTTTATTTATAGTGATGTTTTCACATTGAACTAGGATGCAGGAGTTGTTGTCGAGTCCGTTGAAGAGCTTCTAGATATGACCGTGGATCTATAGAACTGCTTTGGCAATCTGTTAAACTTTGGAGTAGAGTTTTTCTCTAGGGTTATTGTCAATATTTTGTAGAGCAGCAGCAGTTGCTGGACAAGAATAAATATGGACAGTGTTAGTTCAACTCCTGGACAGTTTTTGCATGTTTCATAGCTCCTACTACTGTCAGGCTGAATTTTCATGCATTTAAAATGTTCCGTCCTTAGTCTGGTGATGATTGTGGTTATTAACACTGTCTCTATTTTCTTTAATTTCACTGATTTCATTCTTCTTCTTGAATGTTTGTTTTACCAATCTTAATTTGGCGACAGAGTTAGCATCAGTTAGTGATAATGAGTGTAATTTTTGAGGTAGATGTCTTGCTTCTTTGGCTAGTCTGTCTGCTCTTTCATTGCCTTCAATATTTACATGGGCTGGTATCCATTGCAGTGTGCAGTTCTTATTTTTCAAATTTAAGGTAGTTAGTACTTCATGAATTTCCTGTGTGAGATTTGTTTTTCCATTTTTTTAATGCCTCAAGTGCAGATTTTGAGTCACCGTAGATGGTTATTCCTTCTGTAATGTTTATTACTGGATTTGAGAGATAGAATAGTTTGTATGGCTGTTAATTCACAAGTGAAGTTTGAACCTATTTTGCCAGCTGTGGTTTTGATTTGCATTTCCTCGCCTCCAGGAAGAATTAGAAAACCCCCTGAACCTCCTTGGTTGAGTGCTTCATCAGATGATCCATCAGTATAGGGAATGACATGGTTTGGATTGTTTAAGTGATGTATAATGTCAAGTTCTTTTCTTTTATTTTCTTGCTGTGAATCCTTTTTTGAACAAGGTTTGAGGAGATTTATCTTTGTGTTTTTTGGTAGAATAGTGGAAAAGAATGGCTCTTTGCTTATTTTGATGGATAGGTGCTCTAAGTCAATCTGTTTTTTAATTTCATGATCATATTATAAAGTAATCCTGAGTAAGATATGATCCTGTTGGTGGCTCCTGACTCTGTTAGTGAATTTAACTGTGGAGAGTTTTCTTCTGTCTTCTAGTATAGGAAGCCCACACTCTTGAGCCAGTAGGAACCCAGATTAATGAGGCATATTCCATAGCAGGTCGTGTGAGTACTGTAGATGATAGTGTATGTAGTTTTGAGTGTCTTCAGTTTTGTACCCCATTTTGTTTCACAAAGCCTTTTGATGATATTAAGCTTTTATGAGCTTTATTGGATATATTTATAATATGAGTTGTAAATCTCAGTTCAGTATCTAGGGTCAGTACCTAAGTATTTTGGAGATGCTGGTTTTTCTATTTTGGTATTGTATATTTTGATTTGGGGGTTGTAATTGTGCCTATTTTTTCTATCAGTGGAGCAGATGCTTAGTTTTGTTTTTTCTGGGTTTATCTGTAGTTTAAGTTCCTTCGCCCATTTTTCTAAGCTTTTTATTGAATTATTTAGGACTTTTTCAGATTGTTGAGGATTACTGCTTGTGCCATATTGCTATATCATCTGCATAGCATGCTATTTTTGTGTCATTTATTATGTGAGGATGAATATTGTTCATATAGATGAGAAATAGGAGTGGACTTAAAACAGAACCTTTGGGACTCCAGCCCAAGTTCGTTGCATGTTGGAATGAGTTCCATTAACTTTTACTTTCATTATTCTTCCTTTCATGAAATCTGAAATCCAAATTAATGCATTTCCCCTTATTCCTGTATTGTATGCAATTTTTATTAAATTTTGTCTCCAGAAACGATTGTAGGCAGCTGTGAAATCCAAGAATATTGTTGTTGTTTTCTTTGGTGGTTTTTCTTGAAAGCCATCAAACATAAAATAATTGAGAGTGCTAGTCTTAGCTTTTACAGTCACTAGGGTTTTTGTTAGGTTTTAGTAAGGGTATAATGACTAATGTTTTCCAGATTTTTTGGTAGTTTATCTGCATTCTAGGAAGTGTTAAATATCTTCAGAAGGCATTTTGGGCTATTTTTCCCATGTTTTTAATCATATGTCCAAAGATAAGATCAATTCCGGGTGATTTGTCAGGGTCAGTTTGACTAATTGCTGTTCCTAATTCTGTCATTGTGAGGTCCTGAGTAAAGATGTCTTCAGAAGGATAGGTTCTGGATTGTATTAGAGATGTTTTGCGATTTTCCTGCACTTTTTGTCTTTTTTGTTGTATTGCTGCTTGCCTGCTGGCATTGGAGTAATGTTTGGCTAGTAAATTTGCTGTCTGTTTGTTTGTTGTTCCTGAGGATACTGTTTGAAGAGTGATCAATATCCGGAAGTGTTGCATTGTTTAATAATCTGATGTTCCAGTGTTGTGAGTCTTTTCTTGGATCTAGTCTATTGCAGAATTCTTCCCACTTTTTTTGCTTTTTAGTTAGAAATTTCATCTTCTATGTTTTGAGTTAATTCTATTAACTTCTTTCTGTTGTCTTCTGTATTATTTTGTTTTAATTGTTTGTTGATAATATCTCTTTCGGTGATCATAGCATTGATATTATGATCTTTCCAAAATGGAACCCAATTGTTTTTCCTGAGTCCTCTGGGAATTGAATTTTTTGCAGCTCTCTGTATGTTGTTAGTTAGTTCTAGTAGTTGCTGATCAAGTTCTTTACTAGTGGGTGTGCTAGTGCAATATGTTTCTAATAGTTGTGTGTATTTAGGCCAATTTGCTTTTCTGAAGTTCCAAGATTTCTTTGTCTGTGTTTTTTGATCTAACTGCAAATTAATGGTTGTGATAATAGGTCTATGATCACTGGTGGCATTCTTTAGTATTTTCCACTGGGTAAGACTCACAGTTTCATAATCTACTGCTGTGATGTCTAATGCTGATTCTGTGCCTGTTGTTTTTGACAGATATGTATTTTGCTTGTTGTTTATGATCTCAAGGTTTAGATCATCAATTATGTTTTCTATTTGTTCTCCTTTCCGATCTAGTTGTGGGGACCCCCAGGCTTTTGGCATTTAGATATCCTAAAAAGATCTTTGTATTTGACGTTGTTTAACTTAGTTGTTGAAGTAGTTCTTTCCTTAATGTTGAATAGCCTTTGATTTGAAGCTTCAGATTCTGATTTAGTTTTGTTTCTTGTAAGCATGCAATGTGGATGTTATTTTTGTATAAAATGTTCTTAAGTTCTTCCATCTTTTTTTGAGTGCTGTTGATGTTTAGCTGAAGTATGTTGAGAGTTCTAGTAGCATATTTCTCATTGAGATCCTGGACTGCAGTTCTCGACGTGTCGGCTACCCTGGACATGGTAGTAAGTTTGTGATCAGAACAGATGCTCTTCATGGAATTAGGTGTGCCAGAGCCCCGTTAGCCAGTGATTTTCAGGGTTCTCTGCAGGATTTGATGCAATCCAAGTGAAAAAAAAAAAGTGGTACCAGGATTCTACAAAAGAAAATGTTGATAAGATACTAGAAAGTTTTCTGGGTTTGATGTAACCATCCAACTCTTAAATAAATAAATAATAAATAAATTTCATACTACCATATTGGCCCTTCACCCTACAAAGCAAACCCCTACCTCTTGCCACTTCTGCCTTGCACGTGGATAAATGCCTCGGACGTGGGTTGGACTTCTGCAAGGCAGGATGAAGGAGTGTATAGGAGATTTAAAATATTAAGTGAACCCCAACTGGTGTTAAGTAGGATAAGATTGAGTCCATTGAAAAAAAAATGTTTATTAAAGTTTCAAAAAAAATCACATGAACTGTATGTGTGTGTGTGTCTGTTTGCGTGCGCTCATGCTATTGTACAAAAAAATAAAGGGGTATGAAAACAAGAACCAAACCTTAGAGACTGAATGGTAAAATTCAAAGACAACATTGTTTCAGTTCAGTAAAGCATATAATGAAGCTGTGTGCAAACTTACTGTAAAAATTGACTTTTTACAGGCAGCCCTTTGAATAAAAGTATCAAATTTGTTTATAGTTTTGACCTCTAGTGGGTTGTAATCGCAGGTGCAACTTTCGAATTGGGTGATGCAGCAGTTTTTGTATGACAACCGTTCAAGAAAGAGCTAGTGAGTGGAGCATGTCAGAAGTTGCATCATAGAGCAAAGGGCTGTGATAAAATTATACTGTAAATTAGGAAGAACTGCTACAGAAGTGTATTAAGACCTAAAAAAAAGTTTACTACAATTACTGTATAAGCTGTGCACAGGTTCCACTGGTTTTCAATGTTTAAAGATGGGAAAGAGTCCCTGGAGGATGAACCACACTGTGGATGCCCAGTTTCTGCACTGACAAATGAAAATGTGGTGAAAGCTAGGGAAATTGTTGCCCATGATAAGCAGATAACCACAAGGCTACTCGCTCTATAGTTTGATGTCTGGCTAGTAAAGAAATGGCCATATTAATCTTTGAAAAAGATTTGCTCAATGTTTGTACTGCACACGTTGCCACACGAACAGAGAAAGCAATGGGTTGCATGTTATCAAAATTTCATCAATGCAATTGATCAAGATTGTGATGTGTTGCAAAGAATTGTCACCAGTGGCAAAAGTTGGTGTTTTCAGTTTGATCTGGAAACGAAATGCCAGAGCATGGAATGTCTTCTCCCCAGCAGAAGAGAGTCAGGTTGCAAAAATCATGTATCAAGACAATGGTCATTTTTTTTTTCTCTTTTTTTTTTTTTTGACGCTCCTGGAATTATCCACCACATATTTGTTCCTGAGGGCACCACAGTGAATGGTTA
Source organism: Typopeltis vanoorti (assembly GCF_054136105.1). Lineage (NCBI taxonomy): Eukaryota > Metazoa > Arthropoda > Arachnida > Uropygi > Thelyphonidae > Typopeltis > Typopeltis vanoorti. Next base: position 110,832,175 of record NC_143564.1, read on the forward strand.
GTATTATCTAAGAGTAATGCAATGTCCATATACCTGTATACAATGTGTCATGAAAGATCAATTGGTTTCTGTTGCTTGACAGTACACCTGTGCACTGCCTGTGAAGCAGTTTCTGGCTTCAAAGTCAATTTGTGTGATCAATCCCCTCTCTCTCTCTCTCCACGCCTTCCATTCTCCAGATTTGGCTCTTGCAGACTTTTTCCTCTTCCCAAAGATGCAGTGTGCCTTGAAAAGAGAGCACTTCAGTGACATTGAGTACATCCAGCACAGTGGGACCCAGACACTGAAGGTTCCCCTTCAGGACTTCAACCATGCCTTTGAACACCTGTATGACAGATGTAAATGTAGTGTGGAGTTGGAGTGAGATTATTTTGAATCTGTAATTGACAATTCCAAATATAGTTCTTTGTTTTGATATAATTATTGTTGTCTCGTTATTTAACAGGCACACTGTGTAATTGTGTACTATTAAACAACTTTAAGAACATGTTAGATTTGCTAAAATAAAATACATGCTAAAAAACTATAGGCAAATATTGTTTTATGAAAAGTGGAGAGGTGCAAAAAAAAAAGTGGGAGGGGGGAATCTTTTAAAAAAGTTTGAAAACTACTGCTTTATGGAATGTTTATATAAAGAAAGCTGTGAGACAATTTTACATTGTCCAAATTTAAACTGATCTGATAATTTTGGTTATTGGCTATGAGAGATATAATTGTATCAGTCTTCCCTTAATTCGTAATTTATTACTTCTCTCTCTCTCTCTCTCTCTCTCTCTCTCGCGCACACACACACACACACACACACACTTTTTTAATGAATTACTTATGAATTTTATTGACCTGTTTTACTTAAACAATTGCATTTTTAAAATGCTTCTTTTATTTGTATTTTATTTGTGTTCCATTGTCATTTTACAAAAGATGCTTTAGATACTAAGGCAATAATTTGACATTAAAAAGTTTTCCTATAATTTTTTTTCCATCTCAAATTTTAAAAAAATGTTTTCATCCTATACTAGATAGAATTTCCCTAAGTCTAAAGCAGTGTTTCTCAACATGGGGGGCATACGTCCCACATTGGAAAATGTACATATTTATATTATACTTTTTCAGAACTTGGCTGACTGTTATGCTGGGGGGGGGAATCAAAATCTTTGAGACGTTGAGGTGGGGCATGATCAAAAAGGTTCTGAAACACTGATCTAAAGTCTGTGCATGGTATAGACTAATCCTTGTTGTTAGAGGGTTTCCACAAATTTTATTATTGTATTATTATTTGAATAATTTCAGAGGTTTAACACTCAGTCATATAAATTTTGCCAAGAAAGTGATTCCAAAATATATAACAATCTTTTTTCTTGCTGTCAAGTATCCATCCAAAAGGATGGATGCTTGACAAGCCACAAGAAAATTGGGAAGAACATAATAATAACTTTTTTAAAACAAAGTTTGAACATGTGATTGTTAGAGGCACATAATTGACAAAGATAACAGGAAGCATGAGATATGTTACTGACATAATTCATGTAACATTGTAATTTGACCGAAAGCAAAACATTTCATGGGAAAGAATACTTGATACTCAAATCCACTTTTTTTGCTAAGATTTGAATACTCTTGAAAGTTCATAGGGGAAAAAAAAATTCTTTCCAAATATATATTTAAGCAATATTTACTTTTCACAATATTTTCTGTTGAATCCAGAAGGACAGTAGAACACTTGGCAGTATGAGTGATATAATTTAGTTCTTTAATCAGAATTGTGGAAACCTTTTGAATTTGGACAGTAAGTTTTAGTTGTTACTGTTTATTGAGGGCCTGTGTTATGCATGAGGAAAAGGAACTGAATGCAGTAAATGCTACTGTTAAATAATTACCTAGCAAAGATAGTATTTGATTCTTTATTTAAGTTCTTTTTTACTTTGGGAGGAAGAGGATTGTTTACCTTCATTATTGCAGAATAAAAGACGTAGGACAGATGGTGGAATAGCATGAAGGTCAACAGCAGTAGGCAGAACCTCATTTAGCAAAAGCCAAATGAGGTTCTGCCTCCTGCTGCTTTCTAATGCAGTGGTAACAACAGATGCAACTGCTGCCACTCCATTGGAAAGGTGAAACACTCTGCAAACCATGCTCTGTACAAGTTTGTGGAATGTCCTAACACCAAACTAGGCTGAAGAAAGTTGGTAATCCCTACAGCAGAACTTCTCTCTCTCTTATTGAAACTTCTCAGAACAGAAGAAATTGAACTGTTTTTTGGAAAAATGCCTGACCAGAGAATGGAACCAGAGAAAATAAAAAAAAATGTAAATTAAAGAAGAATTATTTTTTCACAACAACAACAAAAAAAAAAATCTCATTAGAATAGTAATTACATCTAGATCTGTAGTGGAGTTAAAAAAAAAAGAAAAAAGACCAAAAACTGGAGTAATGTGATTCATATTCTTACATAAGAAAAACATCATGCATTATAAATACCGCAGTGAAAAAACTCTGAAACTAATAGGCAATAAATTTTACCTCCTGACTGTTATTGATGTCTCTGCACCAGAGGAAAGAAGAGAAGAAGATATCTTTACAGATTTTTTTTTTTTTTTTTTTTTTTAAGTAATAATGGGAGATCTCATTGCTATGGTTGGTAACATTCCGCTTTGTACAAATAATTGTAACAAATGGTGAAATGAAATTGCACTGACTGGCTGTCATATAGTGATTCCACTTTCCCATTAAAATTCCAAATGGCAAAGCACTGTGAATTCAACAGTGAAGCAAATATAGAATTCATAGATTACTGGAAAGGTTTTGACAGAGTCATAAGAAGAAACACTTATGTTGTTAAACAAGAAGCTAAAATATCCCAGAGAAGCTGCTGTTACATGGATCAGAACAGTCATATAGTTATAAGAATTAGCAGAGAAGTTGCAGAATAGAAACTGCTAAACAGAAGTCCACCAGGGGTGTTCATTGTCACTGCTTTTATTCAATATCTTTATGGATATTAAAAACTGTTGAATTCACAGTGCTTTTGCATCCTGGAACTACACTTAATCTTGCTGTCTGCAGGTGAAGACCATAATGAAGAATTCCACAGATAACATTTTCCTTAAGTAGACTATCCACAAAAATTAGAATGAAAATATTTTTCATTTACCATTCTTGGTGACATGATCTCTATCATGTGATCTTTGCTCCTCTGCTACTGCCAGTTAGCCTAAGGAGTGCAAGGAAAAACTCCTTAGACCATTACTCTGCTGCCATTTCCTTGCTTTGCTGTGACCAAGCATAATGGGTTCATGATTTCATGTTGTTACATTGTCATACTCTTGTCATTCTGTCCTGCCAGAAATAATAGAAATTTGAACTCATCATCACACCATGCAGTCCTTCTTCAAATGGAGAATCTGATGTACTTTGACTCATCACTCACCTATCTGTTTGTTTTTGATGGACAAGTGTTTGATATCCTCGGGTATCTTCTACTGTTACATGCTATTCTAGATAGTGTTGTTGCAAGGTGTATTCAGATGCACTACCTTGCACCTCTGAGTGCACCATGCAGTTATTTGATTATTTGTCCATGTCTGTTGGACTTCATTCCTTTATTTGGCTCAGCTATTTCTCCCATGCTAGATATTTTAATTGGTGTTTTTGATTTATCCTACTATTTTTACCATGTACAACACTATCTGAGATACTGTTGCATGTGTCCATCTAGCAGGGCAGCAATTTCAGCGATACTTTTACCTGCCTATTTGATTCTCCCTTTCCTTATTGCATGCACTTGAATAGATATACCCGAAGGCTGATTGCCTATTTAGAGCCCACTTCTGCCACACATCATTAGTTGTATGCTAGAGGTAGATTCCATATAGCATAGAGATTATTTTAATATTTAATATTAAAATAATTAAAATAATTAATATTTTAATTATTTTAATATAATACTTTATATTAAAATTTAATATTTTAATATAAAGTATAAAATTATTTATACTTTACATTTTCTTGTATGCTTTCATGGATCTTTAGGCCTTCTCCAGACATTCTGTTATCATTCTGCTCTACTGTATATTAGGTTGCATGATTTATTCCAGTGACTTTTCTTTGTTTTGGTGATGCAGCATAAAAAAGATGAAGTGGGGAGACTGTAAAGGCATTTCAAGTCAAGATGATGAAATACCAATTTTTTACATTAGCACTTCACATATTCTCAAATTTTGACTCATATTGATGAATTCCATAATAATAGTAGCCAGTGTAAGACAAAACTTGTTTTCTTGAAGTTAATATGCATTGCTAACTTATCAAATATTATTTTGATAATAAAATAATAATAAGATAATAAAATGATGTACTGTTACTTTCATACTGAAAGTAACAGTACATCAGTGTAGAACAAACAGTTAAAGGAATGGAATACAAAGTACAGAACAGTGGGTGGATCAATCACCAAAAATTTTTGCCACATGCCAGAAGATTAATATTAATAAAATATTATTAAATAATTCTTAAAAACTATTTCATTGATGGTTGCATAAGATGAGAATCTCCCAAACTTTTGGGAGAGAGAGAGAGAGAGAGACAGTCATTCTCTCTTTAAAAAGGTGTTCATATTTAAACCTGCATCTGTGGAGAAGACAAGCTTTATCCCACTGGATATTATGTTTAATGTCAATGCTATGTTTTGCTAGACCAGACTTATGAGGTTTCATGTATTCGATATAATACTGATGTTCCTTCATTCTTTTTTCCACAGAACGTTTGTCCAAAGTATGATAAATTACATTCACATGGTATCTGGTAAACACCAGCTAATGATAGAGGTGCCAGTTTGTCTTTTGTAGATGGCAACAAGTGGAAAATTTTGTTGATAGGAAAATATGTGAGAATAAGATGATATATACTTCTTCAAAATTCTGCTAATAGGTTCGGAGATGCCTGAAATATAAGGGATTGGAACTCTGCGGTCTTTTGAAGAATCCTGAGGTGTTGAGACATAGAGTCAAATATCTGCTGGATTTGATCAGGGTTGTAACCATTAGATTCTATTAACTTTTTTATAGTGAAAAGTCCTTGTTGTAAGCTTAATGGGGAGGAGCACACTTTATGTGCTCCATTAATTAAAGATGTGATAATGCCAATTTTTTGAGAGGTGTGATGAGAGCAGACTTTTGATGATTGTATCTGCCAATAAAGGTAGGTTTTCGATAGACATTTGTTGACAAAGTACTAGAGGATGTGCATGTAAGGAGGATGTCCAAGAAAGGTAAACTACCAGACTTTTTCCATTTTGAACTGAAAGCATGGGTGAAGCCTATTTATCTGTTATAGAAATGTGATAAGTTCCTCTTCAGCATGTGGCCAAATAGCAAAGACATCATTGACATAACGAAACCAAAGAGAGGGTTGGGGATGAATGGATGAAAACAAGGTGTCTTCCAGATGTTTTAAAAAATAGTTTACCAAAGGTGGAGACAGAGGGCTACCCATGGCAGTACCTTCAACTTGTTTGTAGATCTTGTTTTTCCAGCTGAAATATCCTGAATGTATAACAAATTCAAAAATCTTTGCAATATCTGGAGGGTAATCATCATATAGTAAGTTGACAGTGTCAGCTAATGGAATATTGGTAAAAAGGGAAACAATATCAAAACTGACTAACAAGTCAGACTCTGATTTGAAATTCCTTGATTTGTTCAAGAAAATGTGTTGAATTTTTGATGAACGATCTGGAATGTCTAGGAAGAGCAGTTAATGAACGTGACAAAAATTTAGCAATTCGATAAGTGGGAGGTCAGTACAATTCACGATGGGTCTTACTGGATAACCTTCTTTATGGATTTTTGGGAGACGATATCAATGAAATAATTTTTAAGAATTATTTAATGATATTTCATTAATATTGATCTTCTGGCTCGCGGCAAAAATTTAATTGGTAATCCACCGACTGTTCTGTACTTTGTATTCCATTCCTTTAACTGTTCTACACTGATGATGTACTGTTACTTTCAGTACGAAATATTTTTACCTTTAATTCATTAAAGTTATTATTGTTAGTTTTATACATGTTAAATTATTAATTTTAATTATGTCACAGGTACCTCTAAAGATTAGAATAAAATAATAATCTAAATTACATCAATAATTTTTAAAAGCAAAAAAATATGCTGACTTTTTTAAAAAAAAAAATTGAATCTGATAGTTTTGGCATATACATTATATATCCCATTGAATAATGCCAGCAAGATCTTGAACATAGAATAATATTTCATGAAATGTTATAGAAAATAACTGCCTCGTTTTTTTTTTTTTTTTTTTTTTTTTTTCCCAGAGTGAGTCCACATTCCATAAAATGCTACTGGAATGAGACCTCCATGTAGCCTTTTACAGAATGTGGACAACTCACCACTAGGGTTTCAAACCTGTTATCTTATCCCAACCTTCCACCGGCTTCGTAACTTGACTTTCCATCATAATTTCCATAAATTACACTGCTAATAAATCACATCTTATGTGATTTATTAGCAGAGTGCTAATCCAGGTATTAGCACTCTGCTAACAAATACTCAGCAGATACTAACAAATGAGGGGGATGTGCTGAGTTTAGATTTAGAAGTTAGCATTAGTGAGAATGAGAATTTAGAGTTTCCACTTGGTTATAATTTAAACTTGCCAAGTAATGATATTCTTATTTAATCCTTTATCCAAATGTAAACAAAATTTGCACGTGAAGTATCTTCACAACTATGCTCCTTATAATTTCACATCAGTTGCTTCGTAACTAAATTATAACCGAGTGAAAAAAAACTTTCTACAACTTTCTCTGATCCAGAATATTTTAATAATAGGGTGATACACCGTTTCATTACTTGTATATGAGTTATATATGAGTTGTTGTTAACTGCCTAGAATCTCAGCAGAAACTTCTTTTAATAGGAAATGGTTCTAGTAAATATGCAGACTTAATAACCTTTATAGGCAAACATTGTGCCTCCCAGTCACTAGCCTTAGGTTGCTAATCTTCATTCAGTTTGATTCATATGACCCAGACAAGATGCCCGATTTCTAATTAGATACTTGTTAATACAATGACTTTCAGCTAATCTTTCTTGTTTTACTTCTAACCAACCTGTGCCTTGCCACATTCTGTGAGTCTTCTCCTTGTGGACTTTTTTCTGTCTTCTTTTCTTTTCTCTCTCAGCTATGAAGTCCTCTCAAACAGTCTGACAGCATCTTTATATTGCTGTTTTCCCATGGACCATGTGACTTGATTTGAATGGGACAGCATGCTTTCTGTGAAAGGTAGCACTGTCACAAGATGTGATTTGTTAATTCTTTGTCACTTAACATGCAAATAACATTTGTGAGATGTCAGTCATACAGAAATAATTTTAGTCATCCTATGGTCTTCAGCCTTTTGCAACTGGGTTGCTAGCATCCTCTTTGATTGCTCACAACATATCATGGTAAATGGTTTCCTTTCTCTTTCCCCACCAAGGCATAAGTACCCTAGGACTGTTCTTTCACCCATTCTTTTTTGTTTTTCTTTCTTTTTTCCAATACATAAATTACATAAGTGACCTACTCTCACTTCAAATCCTGTTTATAGCTAAATTATGCTAATGCAGAATCATCATCTATTACAAATGCTTGAAATTATGATCTCCTTCCTGTTCTTCAATGAGGTGAGGATAACCTTGTGAACTTCAAAGCCATTTGAATGGGACAGCATGCTCTCTGTGAAAGGCAGCACAGAAACTTTCCATCATAATTTTCATCAAGAAAGTTCTCACATCACTTCTTATTTCGACTGACCTTCACCTCCATCCTTTCCTAGCATGACCATCTCTCAGCCATAGCTTCTGCAGCTGCCAAAAAACTGTGTACTTTGCCACATAAGGTACTACTTATCACCTATACAACTGCTCACACTTTATAAATCCCAAATCTGTCTAATTGAGGTATACTTGTCATAAAATTTGGGATGGTACGCATTGCTTAATGATTTTCAGAAGAGAGCAGTCAGATTAATTAAGGATCTCTCTCTCTCACAGAATCACTTCATTCCTCTCTCACAAATGTACAGTTTCTGCTTTATGGCAACTTTGATAGTCAGTTCCCTGTAGAATTGGCCACTATTGTTCCTCTACTTTCTTCAAAAAAACATAAGAATAAGAATAGCTGATGGTCGTCATCATCCATTTATCCTCCAAATTTATCAAACCAATTTCTTTTTCTTTCATTCCACTTACTTCTGTTCTCTGAAACAACCTCCCTCACTGTTTATTCCATAAAGACTACAACCTTCAGCTGATTACAAAAACATCAACAAATTTCTTTTTGCCCTGTTATCCACACTTGGCACTGATGTGTTGTAGGTCTTCATATGTTTTAAACAAATAAATAAATAAAAGATGCTATTGTTCACATAATGAGTACTCACTGTGCCCACAACAGCTCTGCAGTGGCAGCATTGTGTGAAATGGTGCAAGCACCACTGGACACACAATGCAGCCACTGCAGATGTGTTTTATAATCTGGAAATTAGGGAATAAATAGCGAGGGAGGTTGTTTCATAAAACAGAAGTGGATGGAATGAAAGAAGAAGAAATTGGTTCGGCTACCACTGCAGATGTGTTTTATAACCTGGAAATTAGGGAATAGATAGCGAGGGAGGTTGTTTCATAAAACAGAAGTAGAAGAAAAAATTGGTTCGATAAATTTGGAGGGTAAATAAATGATGACCAGCAGCTGTTCTTGTTCTTATGATTTTTTGAAGAAAGTAGAGGAAAAATAGTGGCCAATTCTACAGGGAAGAACTGACTATCAAAGTCGTCATAAGGCAGAAATTGTACATTTGTGAGAGAGGAATAAAGTGAACTTCTGAAGGGTGTTATCGGTAGGGTGACCATACATCCTGATTTGGCTAGGACTGTCTCTGTTTAATCATGTTGCCCTTGCATCCAATATGATTTAGCATTTGTCCCATTTTTTTACTTTTTTTTTAAATTTATTTTAAGATACAGAAACAGGCTGCTGTACCAGCCCATTAATATCATATTGCAAAAAATACTTTCTTCAGAAGAATACTAGTGACACTGTTTTAGAAATAGATATTCCAGTAAACTGATTAAAGTATGTGAATATTTACCAAGAACATTTATTTTGCTTATGTTACTTTTTAATGTTTAGATAATTAATATAACAAGGTTTTTTTATTATTATTATTTTGCTTTAATGTACATACAGACATACATTGTTTTTATTTTCTTTACAAAGAATTTTATTTTTGAAAATAATTTTAATTGAACTATTTTATAGGTCCAGCATGTTAGTCGATAAATAAATATTTCAAAATATTATATAATTTTAATTTTTAATTATTTACCCCCCACCAAACACACACACACTCAAAAATGTCCCAGTTTAGATGATAAATTATGTGGTCACCCTATTGATGACATTTTGCATTATATGGAAGATGATTAGAGAATAAGGAGCATCTCTCTGGAAGTTAAAGGGATGATGGCTACATTGTTTTTTCTTGTAGAGCAGTGAGTGAATGGAACAGTTTGTCTGTTAAAGTGGTGAACATCTAGTGTGAATGAGTCTGAGAGATGGTATGACAGCTGGTGTGGGTGATATAGTCTCCTTTGATGAATCCTTGATGCCCTGAAGGTCTCTGATAATAATAGTAATATAATTCATCTATTTTAAAACATCGTTCATGCGATTTATTCTTCTATTGCAGTCTGATCAGCAGCAGCAAGGATTATTCCGTCCATTTGAAGTAGTGAAAGATATGAAAGTTGCTCCTACAGTTCCTCACTATTCATTGGTTAGGTTTAACCGAGAAGTTTTGGAATTCCATTTATTGCATCAGGTATTTTTGTGTATTGTTTTCCTGTAATCATTTAAATTAAATGGAAATATTTGACAGAATGTGCCCTCTAAAATGTGTTATAATGGATTAAATTAATTTAATTGAAATGTAAATTGAAAATTTCATTTTTTTTTTTTTTTTAATAATTTCAAATCCATAGTGGCATTGTGGCTGTCACACAATAGTTTTTGAATCCTTCACTAATCAGGATGGTAATCTCACACCAGACAGTGAAAGTAATCTATCACAAACATTCTTGTCCTTTTAGGATCTGTTAGTTGAAAAGTGGATATGCTATTCACTTACCAAACTAGGCCAATGCTGTACTCTAGTTCAACAGAATCCTAATGGTTATCTCATGTTTTAGTAAAAATTTGAATAATAGTTTAGCACTTGTAAAACAAGATTTCACCACTTATTCTGAAGACATTTTCAGAGAAAGAGTGTGTACGCTAAGATGTGGCATAACAACATTAAGATGACGATGAACATTAAGTGTTTACAACTTGCATCTTGATCACAGCTGTAATATAGGAGAATACACAATTAGAGTTCTGAAGAACCGTGAGTGATTATTAACATTTACTACACTGAAATGAGTATACTAACATTCAGGAAAGTTTCTTGTGACATTTCTCAGTATTTTGTGTTGGCATACCACCCAGTGATAATTTTATAATTTATATATTAACATAGTTTATGGTAGTATTACATTGGAAATGTATGATAATATGATGCTATTGTCCATGGAAAGAATTAAAATTCTTTTTAATTCTTTAAAAAATCCAAAACTCCTTAGCAGCCCTTCATGCTTTTAAGAATTGCTTCACCAGCCATCAAGAAATACTTAGAGACATAGCAAAAAAAATAAACAAACTACATAATGATTTTGAAATAATTTTCCAATGGATTCCATCCCATGTAGGATTAAAGGGAAATGAAACTGCAAATGAAGTAGCAAAAATGGCTGCAACATCAAGTGATATCACAGATTTTTGATCTTTTTAAAACTACTCAAAAAGAAAACATAAAAAGAATGATTCTCCAGGACATGACTCACCACTGGTATTCAGCAGAAAAGCCAGGAGCTACCATCAACTCCAAGTTTAATCGCGGTGCCACTACATTGATCTCTCGCCTCAAGACCGGCTACAAAAGACCAATCAAGTTTAGCAATGGCATAAGTCTTCCCCATCTGCAAAATCTGTAACATCTAGGAAGCATCACCAATGCATTTACTAACTTGTATGAATATTTCTAAATGTGAACTTTATAACAACCCAGAAAAGGTGCTGTATAAAATACATGAATTTGATCTATATGATCTGGTGTGATAATACCATGGGATTTAAAAAAAAAAAAAATCATAATGCAGTTCTGGTAAACATTCTAGTAAAGCACCTGTATTATTAAACTACTTGTATAGAATTTATTGCCTTTTATCAGCAAGTTAAAGCAATGGAGAAGGTTATCAACAGTCATCTTGTTCAACAGCTTGAGAACTGATATCTATTTAGTGACTACCAGATGGATTGCATCACTTGGACCTATTCCATGGAAAGGTTTGAGCAACCTCTGCCATTGTTCTTGGCATCTCCTAGGCTTTTGATAAGGTCTGGCATCAACAGTTTCTCAACAAGACTTACCTCTCAACGCTGGTGTCCCTTGGGGCTCTGTCATTTTACCCACTCTCTTCTGATTTATATAAACGATCTGCTCTCATTGACTGCAAACCTGTTCACAGTTTTGCCAGTTATAGCACTCCACTTGTCTTCCTCATGTGACAAGCTTTGCAGGGCTCAAACATCTCATGCTTCAAGATCATCTATAAAAAGTGCCATAAACACTGATCTTTGCAGTGAAAGCAATCTAGTCAACTTCAATGCATCCAAAATGCAGTTTTGCTTGTTTTCCTTTAAAAAAATCTCATATCTTCTCCACTTACTTTTGATAATGCTCAGCTCAGCAGTCAAGACCAAATCTCTTTTCTCAGACTGGCTCTAACTCCAAACCTTTCCTGTCACAATCATATCATTTCAGTAGCATGAACAACTTCTAAAACACTTGTCATTATTTTCCACTCAGGATGGTACTTCTCTGCTGAACAGTTACTTACTCTGCATAAACCACAAATCCAACCAGCATTGGAATACTGCTTGCATGTATAGAGCAGTAAAGTAGTAAAATAATAAAGAACCTAAGACTACCCTAAAAATTCTTGATGTTCAGAAAAGAGCAGTTCAGTTGATAAATGCCACATCTCTTCTATAGATATTTCCATGGTCATTGTTCAGCAGAGCTGGCATCTATTATGTCACTGATTTCTGCCAGACCGACAGGAACTCATGCTACAGCTGCTCAACATCCATTTACAGTTAACCTGTATACTCACTGAACCTGCTACTCCCAGTTATCTTTCCTTCCTTCCATCCCAATTCTGTGGAAGTCTCCCTTATGAAACATTTCCAAAGGACTACAGTCTTCAACAGTTCAAGAAACAGGTCAACAGATTACTCTATTTCTGATCTTTCCCTCATGTATGGATAAATATTAAAAAATAAAAAAGTTAAAGGAAGAAGTTCAAAGCAGGCCAGAATCCTCTTGTTTCATGATTTCACTTTATAAGGATAATCTCTATTCAGTATGCAGTAGTCAAAATGTCCACTTCAAAAATGAAATAGTAAAAAACAAATAAGCTCTGCATGCCTGGGTGTGTACAGTATGGTCAAAAAAAAAGTACCTAATAACTACAATATATGTTATGGAGTAAATGTGTGTGTGTGTGTGTGTGTGTGTGTGTGTGGCTCCATAAATAAAAATCCACACATGGTTTAGTAATTGGTGCACCTCATTCTTTCAGGAAATCTTTCAAGATACTCTTCAGTGTTATGACTGAATCATACATGAACCACATATATCTGCTCCACACCAAAGGAATGTTATTGAGCACATCACAGATGATGTTTTCTACTAGGTTGTTTAGGAATTTTACAATACAAAAGTTCTGTAAGACTGTTTGGCAAAACATTAAGCCATATTAATCTCATTTATTATGCCTACCCATATATTGATGGAGAACTGCTGCTGATGTCATGACCTACATGTGACAAACACCTACATGTGGATTGATTTTGATTACTTTTGATTGGTTCACATGTGTTTGTTGTGATAATTGCAAATGCCATCTTGAGTGAACATTGCTTTGGTTTGAAAAGCATGCAAGAGAGAGAGAGAGAGAAATCATTAGTCCTTCAACAATAGTGTACAAGCCACTAACAAAATACCAGTTAACAGTAATGAGCATCTGATAAAAGTGTTTGAACTTGTGGAAATGGTATGGTAAAGCTGATTTTCATATAGGAACCTTCATATAGCTGTTTGTGAGACATCCATACATTCTGTGACACTAGATGCAGTATGTTTTAAGGGTATTCAAGTTCTTCAATGTTTTTTCCCAAATAAAATATAGCAAAATCACTTGTAGCAGGACAGATCATACTGTCATTTCAAGAAGCATATTTCTTAACAGATTATTATAATTCCACAACAACAACAACACGAGCAACCAGACTATTATGCATCTTGCACCATCAGATTTCACAGTTGGAACGATGCACATCGATGCCTGGCAGAAAACATTCTTCCAGGCATCGATCATACCCATAGTTACTAACTCACATTTGGATGAAAAGCCAGTCTCATGAAGAATTTCTGCCCTCCTAGAAACTCATGTTTTTCATCCCCCAAAAAATAAACCAGCTAGAACACACTCTCTCTCTCTCTCTCTCATACTGTCCTCACAGTTTACTCGCTTCAGACAACTCCAGATAGCCTAGATACTTGCTCACTTGATTGAGAAGGATGCATTATGGGAGTGCTTAAGGGTCAAAGCTGTATAACTGAGAGGAGACCTCCATATTGCCTTAAGAGGAACTTGGATCCGACTAGGGCTTCTGACCTAATGTCCAATCCTGACCTTGTCATGGTGCATCCTGTTAGGTATCTACCTGGATATTGAATAAATGAGGATGAGCTGGCAATTTGGGAATTAGCCAACCAAATTGTATTCTTATTAGCATAAATCACAATGCAAAATGATAGTACAACATGACAGAATTTCATGCCAGCTAGGGTGTCACCTGGTTAAACAAGACCTCCTGTTGTTTCCTCCAGTGGAACAGATCCTGACTCAACATCCCCAGAGTTCAAAGAAATGGAACTAGCAGAAGAATTGGATAAGTACCAGATTGACCTAATAGGGGTGACTGAAACAAAAAAGACAAACTGGCAGATCTTTCTAAGCAAAAAATACAGAATGTTATACTCAGGCAATAACAATCAGGGAAAAGAAGGGTTAGCCATAGTATTAAACACTAAATATGACAATAATCTTCTTGAATTTCAGGCAATATCAAGTAGAGTGATGTGGACAAATATCAGAATGGGAACTGGAAAATGAGACTTATTTGTGCCTATCCCACAGAAGGTTTGACTAAGGTAGAAGTGGAGGAAATTTTGAAAGCTTTAGAGAAAGCAACTGACACCATAAAAAATGAAAAGTTGGTTTTCGGGGATCTAAATAGCAGAGTAGGAAATGAATGTCAGACATACAGAAATATTTTAGGAAATTTGGAGAAAAATGCAAAGCTAATAATAAAGGCAAGTACCTGTTGGATATATACTCAGGACATGGACTGGTTATTACTAATACAATGCTACAACATAAAAATGTGTATAATTCCAATAGAGAGAAGAGGCAAGGAATGAGAAAAGTCTAATTGACTGTTATTGTTGATAACGATGTTTTCTCACTGGTGCAGGACACTAGAGTGTACAAAGGATTTCAAATTGAAAGTTATCACCATTTAGTCTTGAGTAGGATAAAATTGAATTTCATATTGAAAAGAAGAACATGTAAGAAAGTTTTAAAGCAAATAAAAGTTAAGTAGCTCTCAGATGTGAACTGTAGACTAAAATACACAAACATTATTCAAGAAAAAAATGAAAGAGTTTGAGGACAGGAACCAAACGTTGGAAATTCATTGGCAAATTCTGAAGAAAACATTGATTGATTCAGCCAGAGAGGCATGTTGTGAGGTTGTCTACAAAGATAGAAAAATCATAACTCCATGGTGGACACAGTGAGTTAAAGAGGCAGTGAAAGAAAAGAAGAAAGCATATCGAAACTTCTTGGCAAATAAGTCAGCTTGTGCTCTCAGAAAATATAGAGACAAATGTAAGAAAGCTAAACCCTGTATAAAACTAGCTAAACAGTAGTCATTGGAAGAAATTGGTAAGAACATAGAAAATAAATATCAGGAAGGTGGCAAAATTTTCTGGAGGCTGTTGAAAAAGGTCAGAAATGGAGGAAATAGTGCTGTAAAGGATTTGGAGATTATAAAGGTAACATGAAAACTGGAGAAAAAGATATCATTGACGTATGGAGTAATTACTTCAAAAAATTGTTAATGAAACAAGCAATGACAGCACAGTAGTAAAAAAACACTCAACAGGCATGCAATCAGAATACATATCCAAACTTGAAGTAGAGAAAGCCATCAAAAGCCTGAAATGTGGAAAGGAAGTAGAAGTACATTATATTTGTCCAGAAATGATCAAGTAGGGAGATATAAAAGATTTGCAATAGTTGCACTGCATAGTTCAGAAGGCCTGGACAGAGGGACGAATCCCAGATGATTGAAGTAGAGTTCTCATAGTATCCATGTATAAAAATGGAAACAAAACTGAATGTGTGAATTACAGAGATATTTCCCCACTCGGTGTTCCTGGTAAGATTTATGTATACTTAAGAAACAGTTGAGAAGGATTGTGGAAGGGAAGCTTGGTGAAGAACAAGCTGGATTCATGTAAAATAGAGGCTGTCAGTATCAGATTTTCACTTTACCAAGGTGCCAAGAGAAAAGCTATTCAAAAACGCTACAGTTGCATGGTGTCAATTGGGAATTAAATCATGCAATGTTTAGTTTCTTTCAGTTGTAAGTCAGCAGCTAGAATTGAAGGAAGTACAGGAAGATAGTTTGATGTGAGATCTGGTGTCAGACAAGGATATATATTATCCCCCCTCTGTTATTCATTATCTATATGGATCACATTATGAAGGAAAGCAGTATTAAACCTGATATCAAAATTGGAGATGTTAATCTCAGCTCTTTACTTATGTAGATGATGTTATACTTTTAATTAAATCCACTACAAGATTCCCTAACTAAATTGAATAACTGTTGTATTAAATTTGGTATGAAACAATAATAAGACAATCACAATGAAAACATGCAGAAATACTGAAAATATCAACTGCACCGTGAATGGAGAACCTGTAGAACAAGTAAAACATTTCAGCTACCTAGCACAATTTTTAGTGAAGATGGTAAATTAAATATAGAAATACAGAACAGAATTAACAAAATTGGTATGGTCAGAAGTCAATAAATTTATATGAAATAAGAGGAAATTAGTCAAAACACTAAAGTAGCTGTATACAAGACAGTGGTCAGGCCAATTTTAATTTATTTAACTTATGGATCTGAGAGCTGGGTTAGAAACAAAACTCTTGAAAAAAGAGTAGAGACCGCAGATATGAGTCTTGAGAAAGATTAGGGCCATGAGCAAATGGTAATATCATTAGAAATGAGGATATTAGGAAAGAACTTGATATTGTCAGCATCCAGAAATGCATTTGCAGAGCTAATCTCAGGTGGTATGGTCACTTAAACAGAATGAAATAAAACACTTGACCAAAGACTAGAGACTGCAGATATGAGAGTCCTGAGAAAGATTAGGAGCATGAACAGATGGCATCAATGGCAATATCATATTAAAAATGAGGATATTAGGAAAGAACTTGATATTGTTAGCATCCAGAAATGTGTTAATAGAGGGTGGTATGGTCACTCAAACAGAATAGGAGAAGAAAGATTAGTACAACAAGTGTTCTTTGCCAGGTTGGCAGGAAAAAGACCCAGAGGAAGACAAAGATATAGATGGATTCATATAGTAAAAGGTGCCATAGAAGACTGAAATAAAAGATCTGATAATGTTGGAGTCGTGACAGATAACAGATTTGGAGGCAAAGTGTTAATAGGAAGTTAGCAATGATGTAAGTTTTTCATGTAGTACTGTCATAAATATCCTATACACACCTTGAAGGGTATGTTTTAGGAATTTGATGAATGATGATGATGGATGCATTATGATTCATGCTGTATGGACTTCCACCACTATGATGAGAGTGTACATCGCACACTGTTGTTGTTTGATGCAGACAGCTGTTCTTCTGTTTCCATAGCGGACTGCTGCATTGTCCACCGCATTCGGAGTCATCCTATGAATATCTTTGTCTGAGATGGCACCCTGATATTTCCTTTACAATATTCAGATGTAGTTGATCTTGGATATATCATCATTGCCATCAAATTCCTGACATGTACCCTCAAGGTCTGTACAGGATATGATAGTACTACATGAAAAACTTACATCATTACTAACTTCCTATCTATAATTTTCCTCCAAATCAATCTGTTATCTGTCACGACTC
This sequence comes from Typopeltis vanoorti, assembly GCF_054136105.1. Lineage (NCBI taxonomy): Eukaryota > Metazoa > Arthropoda > Arachnida > Uropygi > Thelyphonidae > Typopeltis > Typopeltis vanoorti. The sequence goes on from NC_143564.1 coordinate 110,849,613, forward strand.
CAACATTATCAGATCTTATGTTTATATATTCTAAGGCACTTTTTACTGTATCAATCCACCTATATCTTCGTCTTCTTCCTCTGGGTCTTTTTCCTGCTAATCTGCCAGAGAACACTTGTTTTGATAATCTTTCCTCTCCCATTTTGTTTAAGTGACCATATCACCTGAGATTATCTCTGCTAACACATTCCTAGTTGCTAACAATGTCAAGTTCTTTCCTAATATCCTCATTTTTAATATGATATTGCCATTGACTATCTATTCACACTCCTAATCTTTCTCAGAACTCTCCTATCTGTGGTTGCTAGTCTTTGGTCAAGTGTTTTATTTCTAACCTAGCTCTCAGGTTAAAATTGGTTGGAACACTGTCTTGTATACAGCTAATTTAGTGTTTTGACTAATTTCTCTTTTATTCCATATAAATTTATTCAATTGACTTCCTACCATATCAGCTTTGTTGATTCTATTCTGTATTTCCATACTTAATTTACCAAAATTAAGTTTGGCAAAATTGTGCCTAAGTAGCTGAAATGTTTTACTTATTCTATAGGTTCTCCATTCACAATACAATTGATATTTTCAACGTTTCGGAATATTTTCATTGTCTTTGTCTTCTTATTGCTGACATTCATATTATATCTATTACAACAGTCATTCAATTTAGTCAGGGAATCTTGCAGAACAGTTAAAAGGAGATGTTAATATATTTGCTAAGATTAACATCTCCAATTTTGATGTGAGGTTTAATACCACCTTCTTTCATAATGTGATCCATATAGATAATGAATAACAGAGGAGATAATTACATCCTTGTCTGACACCAGATTTAACATTAAACCATCTTCCTGTACCTCCCTCAATTCTAACTGCTGACTTACAACTCAAATAAAGACTAAGTATTGCTTGATATAATGCCCCACCAACACCATACAACTCTAGTGTTTTGAATAGCTTCTCTCTTGGCACCTTGTCATGTGCTTTTTCCAGATTTACAAAACTTATATATAGATCTTTGTTATATTCCCATGATTTCTCAACTATTTGTCATAAAGTGAAAATCTGATCCTGACAACTTCTATTTTTATATTGTAGCCGTGGGTTTCTGTGGTGTAGCAGTTCAAAAGAAACATTCTGGTATTGCGACAACATGTTTATTAAGATAAATAAAATAAAAAAACCAAGTTTCGTATGTCATTATTTTAATTTAATGAACAGTTAGACGACCATAACATCATAGAATGGACTATTTTGAATAATTTCTCATTTCTTGTGTTTTAAACTTTTGGTTACCTTTAATCCCTGAAGATGTAAGTCAAACAACATACGAAACTTGTCGGATTTGTTTATTTTTATTTATCTTAATAAACATGTCGCAATACCGGAATCTTTCTTTTGAACCTCTATTTTGCCTGAATCCAGAACTTTGATTTGCCTGAACTTGTTCTTCACTAAGTTTTCCTTTCACAAACTTTCACAACTGTTTTTCAAGTATACATGCATAAATCTTACCAGGAACACTCAGTAGAGAAATACCTCTGTAATTCTCACATTCAGTTTCATTTCCTTTTTATATATGGGTACTATGAGAGCTCTACTCCAATCATCTGGAATTCGTTCCACTGTAAGACTTTTATACCTCTATACTTGAGAATTTCTGGTGAATATCATCTACTCCAGCTGTATTTTCATATATCAGGCTTTTGATGGCTTTTTTTTATTTATTTCAAGTATGGATATGTATTCCTGATTTTTCGAAGTAATTACTCCGTACATCAAGGATATCTCTTTCTCCAGTTTTCATGTCTCCTTTATCATCTCCTGTTCCTCTTACAGCACTCTTTCTTCCATTTCTGAGCTTCTTCAACAACCTGCAGAAAATTTTGTCACCTTCCTGATATTTATTTTCTATGTTCTTACCAATGTCTTCCCATGCTTTTGTTTAGCTAGTTTTATACAGTGTTTAGCTTTCTTACATTTGTCTCGATATTCTCTGAGAGCACAAGCTGACTTATTTGCCAGGAACTTTCAATATGCTTTCTTCTTTTCTTTCACTGCCTCTTTAACTCCGTGTGTCTAACATGGAGTTCTGATTTTTCTATCCTTGCATACAACCTCACCACATGCCTCTCTGGCTGAATCAATCAATCAATGTTTCCTTCAGGATTTGCCACTGAATCTCCAAGGTTTGGTTCCTGTTCTCAAACTCTTTTACTTTTTATCGAATAATGTTTGTGTATTTTGGTCTACAGGAAATCCTCTATACACTCTGATTTTTCTATCCTTGCAGACAACTTCACCACATGCCTCACTGGCTAATCAATCAATCAATATTTCCTTCAGGATTTTCCACTGAATCTCCAAGGTTTGGTTCTTGTTCTCAAACTCTTTCACTTTTTCTTGAATAATATTTGTATATTTTGGTCTACAGGAAATCCTCTGTACACACTAGTGTCCTGTACCAGTGATAAAACATCACTATCAACAATAACATAGTCAATGAGACTTTTCTTATTCATTGCCTCTTCTCTCCATGTGAATTTGTGCACATTTTTATATTGAAACATGGTATTAGTAATAACCAGTCCATGTCCTGAGCAGAAATCCAACAGGTATTTGTCATTATTATTAGCTTTGCTCTTTTCTCCAAATTTTCCCAAACTGTTTGTGTATGCCTGATAATCATTTCCAACCCTGCTATTTAGTTCCCCAACAAGGACCAACTTTTCCTTTTTCATTGTGTCATTTGCTTTGTCTAAAGCCTCAAAAAATTCCTCCAATTCTACTTTAGTAGAGCCTTCTGTGGGACCATAGGCACAAATAAGCCTCATTGTCCAGTTCCCCATTCTGATATTTGCCGAAATCACTCTACTTGACACTGCCTGCCATTCACGAAGATGAGCCTCATATTTTGTGTTGAATACTATGGCTACTCCTTCTTTTCCTTGATTGTCATTGCCTGAATATAACATTTTGTATTTATTGCTCAGAAAGAGCTCACCAGTTTTTATCTTTTTTGTTTCAGTCACCCCTATTATGTTGATCTGGTACTTATCTAATTCTTCATCTAGCTCCATTTGTTTGCCATTCAGGCTTCTTATGTTGATAGTACCGATCTTTAACTCTTGTGATGTTGAGTCGGGGTGTTTTTTCAGATTTGTTCCAGTAGCTGACTTTTCGATGTTTGCCCTGGTTCCCTGGCGAAAACAATGGGGGCCTTGTTTAACCTGGCAGCCCCATAGCCAGTATAAAATTCTGGCCTGTTGTACCATCATTTAATATTGTGGTTTAAGCCATTAAGAAAACAATTTGTTCAGCTAAATCGCAGTTTGCCAGCCCATCCTTGTTTGTTCAGTATCCAGGTAGATACTGGATGCACCACGAGAAGGTTAAGATTGGACATTAGGTCAGAAGCCCCTGGTTGGTTATCTGCATTCCTTTAAAGGCTGTGTGGAGGTCTCCTCTCAGTGATACAGCTTTGACCTTTAATTACCCCATGGATATATCTCTGGTATATTATTTCAGAACAGTGTGTAGGTGAATGGCTTCTCTAAAATGCAAAGATAAAATTAGTTTTAGCATCATTGATATCATTAATTGGCTTACTGTTTGGAAAATCATCTTTATTGCTCTCTCTCTCTCTTTCTGTGTGTGTGTGTGTGTGTGTGTGTGTGTGTGTGTGTGTGTGTGTGTGTGTGTGTCAGTCCTGAGATATTTCAGTGATGTGAGTCCTCCTATTAAAAATACTATAGATGTCATGAATAAAATGAAAAACATTGTATTCCACTTAAGCAGTATTTGTATAAATTTTAGCATAGCCAAAGGCTCCCCACTATCCTATGTCTGTCCACTTTCTTGATGGTGTGCTTTAACTTCTTCCTTCTGTTCATTTCAGTCTCCTCTCTCTCCTTCAAGCCTGAAGTCTAGCTTAAATACATTAATGATTTATTTACTGTTTGTCTACCTGGCACTGAGACTCAACATATTTCTCAGCCTCCTGAAAATTCAGTATAATTGGATTAAATTTATCTTGGAATTGGATGTACTAGGGTGCCCTATTTTTCCTGCAAAATGAGGCTTCTTCCTTTCCAGTATTGAATATATCCATTATGTATTACATAATCAGTGATTATGATCTCAAGAGTAGACTTTCGTACAAACTTGAGTACATCATCTAAAGAAATGTTAGTTAAAGAAGGAATATGAAATCATATTCCTTGTTTAGTACCTGCTCATTGGGGCAAATTATTAGAGCTCTATATTTGAGGGTGCTGATAACCTCTAGTTTTTGTGTTGGTCGATGGTATGATTCTTTGTATATGTATTGGCCTGTTTGTGTTTCTGTCGGTTTGCAATAGATAGTGAAGGACAGAGAGTCTGAGAGAAGACATGACAAAGTGTGTCTAAAAAAGGAAGAGAGTTATTGTTTTCAGTCTTGATGGTTAATTAGATACTTTAATTGAAATCATTAGCCAAACCTTTATAAAAAATGGCTAAAAAAGTTCACAAGATCCTCAACAATAATGCCATTAAAAGTGAAAAAAAAAATACAAAAATGCAATAGCTATACTATAACATACATTAGGGGGATATCCAAAAAAAAAATAGAACATGACAGAAATACAGTATTAAGGCAACTTTCAAACCTCCTGCAGAATTAAAAAGTATATTGGGCTCATCCAAATTATCCTTTCCTTATCCTGCCCACCTGGACGTTTACAAAATCCAGTGCACATGCAGCTTACCCTACATAGGAGAAATGGTGTACAATTCCAACAAGAAAAAATGAATACAAACATCATATTTAATTCCTTCACTATGATAAAACAGGCCTTTCAGACCATGCACTCCAAACATGTCACAAAATTAACTGGAAAGCCACCAAGTCCCTTCACTGAACCAAAACCTAATTTGAAAGAAAATTCAAGGAAGCTTGTGAGATGCTGATTCATCATCAACAAGAAAGATGGATTAGTAATTCCAGGAATATGGGAGACTCACATAGGATCCATAACATGATGGTAGAGCCCCAATAAAAGAAACCTTAAGACAACAAGACTGTAAAGATGCATTTGATGCAGTTCTGCTGTAATTTTTTTAATCATCTGTATATTATTATACTTATTATATATAATAAGCATAATATTAAATAAATCAATTTATTGATTTATTTTATTTATTTATTTATTTATTTATTTTTTTGTTTCACCAGAGATCAGGCTAACATAAATGATTAACAAAGCAGTCAGATTTAGTTTACTTTTCTGTAGTGTCATGTAGCTTGCATATGTTCATGTGTATGTTTTCCTGATGATGACTTCGATATAGAGACTGAAACAATGAGTGTCATTTTCTTAATTATGAGTAGAGTAATTGCTCTAACACATGTAAATTAAAGATGCCAAGAAATAAATATTTTTGGTTTAATCCTTTTTCCGAATGTAAGCAAACAATGTTTGTGTATGGAGTATCTTCGCAACTGGGCTACTTAATTGCCTTAGTATCCCATAATGCAAAGCACACACCTTTCAAGCATGTATAATGCTAAGTATTATACATGGGAAGAGCCACTACCCAGTCTGGTTTCAATCTTTATTGAAGTATGTTAAAGTGTGGGGGATAGCTCTCCAAAAACTCAGTGATTATTATTAATATTATGTGACACCTCCATGGAGTCCAAAGACTCATTGAGGGAGGGCACCTACTCTTCAACTCTCCATCTCCACCACTCAGTCCACCAAATACAGTGAACTGCATCATCTACACCAACACTATCTACTTACCACCACTACTACTATTTTCACAAACATCCAGGCCCATTGCAGGATTTGAACCCACAGTCTTTTGGTTGGAGAGCAGATATGCTAACCACTTAGCCAACCAGGCTGGCAAATGAGATTTAGAGTGATCTTGTAGATCATGCTAAATCTCACTGAGTAATGAATCTAGTACTGATCACTAAAGGATCAGTATTAGATTCATTACTCATGACCTGAATCAGTCCAGGATGGGAAACTCAGCAGTGGCTCTAATCAGTGATAAGCAAAAACCTGCCACCAAGCAGAGCCTCTCTACTCCCACTATATAAGTGAAGGGAATTCTCCAAAAGCTCAGTTAATCTCCCAGATCACTCTAATCTCAGCGAGTAACCCAAAGAATTATTAGACTCATAACTCATCAGTAGTTCCACTCAATGACAGGCCCACTCTGCCACTGAGAGGAGTGCTCAGTGGTGGCTCTTTCCAATGGCAGGCTTGCTTTGCCAAGCAGAGTGGGTTATATCCCAGTGAAGGGCATCCACTGCAGTGGCATCACTTTTGTGGAGGCCACTTCAGTGAATTTCCTACTTCAGCACAAAAGCACCTTATTATCAAAATACTCTGGATTAGAAATAGATGTTGAAAGTTTTTTCACTTGGTTATACTATATATTAAAATGCCAAGAAATTATATTCTTGGTTTAATCCATTCCCCAAGTGTAAGCAAATAATGTTTGCACATGAAGTATCTTGTATATAGAGGCTAATGTCTTAACATCAATTGCCTTAGTATCCCATAATGCAAAGCACATCCTTTCAGACATTTATAAGTTCTGGGCATCTGTTCTGGGTCTGGGCAGCCAGACCCAGAAGAGATGCCCAGGTTAAAATAATGCAGAAGTTATATATTATCCATATACAAGTAGTCAAAAAGTGTCACACACACCTTATTATAACCAGTATATAACCAAGTGAAAAAATTTTCATTACCTATCTCTAATCTATAGTATTTTGATAAGGTGTGATACCAGAAATACAATTTTATTAATACAGACCAGTTTACAATAAAAACATTTATTAAAACCTACCAGTTTCGCCAGCAAACTGTCTGGCTTTTTCAAGGCATTACGGAGATATGAAAGCTAGTAAATGCAAATTAAAAGGAACATAAAAAACGTTGTAAACCAAACTAGTAGCTATGGTTACACGTTTCGCGTGACGGAGATGACTTATTGTTCTTATTCAGTATCACGCATGCGTGTTTGTTGTAGACTTGTAATGCGATTACTGGCTAGCTGTAGTTCAGATTGATTGAGAGAGAGGATCAAGTTTTTCCACGAACTATTTAGAATTGCACCCTGATTTCTGTTGAGGTTTCCGCCGGTTATTAATACTATTGTGGCTTCCTTAAATACACGATGCCTGTAGTCGTCATCGAGATATGGCATGGAGCTGTTTTGCCAATCTATCGTGTGGTTAGACGTGCAGAAATGATGTGCTAAGCCAGAAGAGATGCTTCTGTTGTGGTTTACATCACCAACATGTTCTTTTTGTCTAATTTCTAAACTTCATGAAGTTTGCCTGATGTAGGCAAGACCACAGGAGCAGGGAATGTAATATACTCCTGGATATTTGTAGAACAGAACTTTATCTTTTGGAGATCCTAAAACTTGTCTGATGTTGGTGGTTGGTTAAAAAATCATAATGAAACAAACCAACTAATCAGAAATTGTAACAATTGGCCAGAAGAAGTGAAGAGAACACTAAAATCCTCACATCCTATCACTCCAAGACTATATGGGACACCTAAAATACATAAACAGGATATACCTCTCCGTCCAATAGTTGATGGAAGATCATCACCAACCTACCTTTTGGCAAAGCATCTTGCAAACTTATTAAATAATAAAATAAGATCATCAGAATCCTATATAAAGAATAGTCAACATTTTGTAAATAAACTCCAAGCCACTAAGATTGCACCAACAGACATGCTAGCCAGTCTAGATGTTGTATCCCTTTTCACCAATGTTCCAGTAGAAGTAATAAACATCATCCAAGACTTCTTTCCTCTAGACATCACACAAATGTTTAGACACTTTTTTCTTCAAGGTTAACAACACCATATACCAACAATTAGAAGGCCTAGCAATGGGAAGCCCATTATCACCATCTTGTGCAGATCTTTTCATGGAAAAATTTGAAAAAGAAATTCTCTGCAATCTCTCTGAGACCATCTACATGGTGGAGATATGTGGATGATATATTCATCATATGGCAAGACAGCTTAGACACCCTAAAATCGTTTGTGGATAAAATCAACTCAATAGATAGCAAGATAAAATTCACTCTGGAAGTAGAAAACAACAACCAACTACATTTTTTAGATATCTTGATAAAAAAACAACCCAACAGTGTCAAATTATCCATTTACAGAAAACCCACAGATACTGCAAGATATCTTCATTATACTTCAAACCATCACAAGACACACAAACGGAGTATTATCCACATGTTGAAACATAGAGCCAAAAAGTTTATATCAGAAGAGGAGAATACACAGAATGAACTCTCACTAATAGCCAACACATTATCACAAAATGGATATCCTCAAAACATCATCAAAAAATATCTATACAATGACAATCCCAGACAAGAAGAATCCCACTGTCAGCACATTTCTACTGTAGTGATACCTTTCATCAAGTCAATTTCTTATCAAATAGCAAAAATACTAAGAGCCCACAACATCAGAGTGGTCTTCAAACCAACCACCAACATCAGACAAGTTTTAGGATCTCCAAAAGATAAAGTTCTGTTCTACAAATATCCAGGAGTATATTACATTCCTTGCTCCTGTGGTCTTGCCTACATCGGACAAACTTCATGAAGTTTAGAAATTGACTTGATGAAAGCTAGTAAATGCAAATTAAAAGGAACATAAAAACGTTGTAAACCAAACTAGTAGCTATGGTTACACGTTTCACGTGACAGAGATGACGTATTGTTCTTATTCATTATCACGCATGCATGTTTGTTGTAGACTTGTAATGTGATTACTGGCTATCATATCTCCATAACGCCTTGAAAAAGCCAGACAGTTTGCTGGCGAAACTGGTAGGTTTTAATAAATGTTTTTATTGTAAACTGGTCTGTATTAATAAAATTGTATTTCTATTATAAAACGACTAAAAATGTATAATTTAAATAGTTTAAGGTGTGATACCTTTTGACATACTTGTTAATGGATAATATGTGACTTCTGCGGTACTTTAACCTGGGTATCTCTTCTAGGTCTGGCTGCTACTGATGAAACCTCAATACAGGTCAAACCTAGTCTGGGTAGTGGCATTTACCATAATGCTTAGCATTATACATGTTTGAAAGGGTGTGCCTTGCATTATGGGATACTGAGGCAATTGCTATGAGGTCATTATCTTGTTTCAGTATCAAATTGCCATAATTTGACATATTGAAAATAATTATAACAGAGGAAAACTCATGTAATAAAAAATATATTAATATATAATTTTCGATCATAGGCATCATTAGTACAAGATCACAGAATGACAATTAAACATTAACAGAAAATTCTAAAAAGCACCACCTGAGTGGCTAATGTAAGATAACTATAAAAGGTCAGTAATTTCATAACTTATTTTTTAAAAAAATAAATTATATAGATTTAGACAATATAAAGTTAGGAAAGATTAGCTGATTTTCAAAGTACTATCTCCTGCAAAGGGGATAGACATAAACCATGGGATCTGTTTAAGTTAGGACAGTGAAGTAAAGTTTCACACATTTCTTTATAAAGCTGCTCTATGAGGAAACAACTTTTATGAAGATCTCTTGTCTTGTTCCAGTAAATTCTGTGCTTAGTGTTGATAAAATGCTCGCAAGTCCATACTGTTCAGGCTCATCGCATTTAATATAAGACTTGTGTTCTTCTTGCTAAATAAAAGCAGATCTTCCTGTTTGTCTTGTGATAATTAAAGCATTAGTTTGATTCACTTGTAAGAAATTCTAGTACCAGTACTTATAATGTCTGTGATATGGGTAGGCTAGTCATCAATGTTTCTGGCTGTCCACTAACAGAGGATGAACTTTTTGTTTTATCAAAAAGACATGAATTTGCTGTTTCTCCCAATAAGGTACCCATTATGAACTTTCTTCGAACCTTATTTCAAAAATCAGCTAACAGTACTTATTTCCAAAGTGCGAAGATTCTTTTTAGGGTCAAGCCTCTGTGTCGTAATATTTCTTTCTCTGAATTTAAAGCACTGAAATCATTGAAGAATAATAACAATTTAATTATTACTAAGGTTGACAAGGGAAAGTCTGTTGTTCACGATAGTAAAGAACATGAGAAAAAAAGTCTCTATTAATTTGAGACTATTCAATTTACAGGCCTCTCACATCTGATCCAACCTGTAGTCAACTAAACAAACTTAATTATCTTATTGATAATGTTTCTATTTGGGATGAAGATCAGAAGAAAAAGCTTAAAACCTTCTTTGGTCATCCACCTAGATTGTATGGTCTTCTCAAAGTTCATAAACTAGGTATTCCATTAAGACCTTGCAGACTGTATTGAATGTCCCACTTATAAAAAATTCTTATCTAATTTACTTGGTACTTCAACTAGAAGAACTGCTACTTATATAAAAATACTTGGAATTTTAAAAATAAAATTTCTGATCTTCATTTGGATGCTTCAGATATTATGATTAGTTTAGATGTTGTATCCTTGTTTACTAATGTTCCTTTATCTGACACATTCAATTATTACTGTATTTACCGGCGTATAAGATGCACTTTTTTTCTTTGAAAATAGGTCTGAAAAACGTGCATCGTATATGCTGATATTCAGTTTTTTATTACTTTCATTTCTGGAAATTTTCTATGTTCCAAGTTACAAGATTTCTTTCTTGCTTCCTTGCGGTGTGTGAGAGCATTCCAGTTACGTAGAGTTCAGTGAATGCCCATGCGCTGTCATAGACGATCAGCTGTGTTCCTGTTTGTTTAAACTTTCCAATTGTTGTTGCGGTTGTTGTGAACGGTGATAAATTTCTGCCGTTAAATTTTCTCTAAATTTCCTGGCAAATTATGGCTGAAAAACGTCAGCATTGCTATGTGATTGCATATGCTAAAGAACATGGAAACAGGGCTGCAGAGAGGCATTTTGGGCTACTCCCCCAACTGAGAGAACGATAAGAACTTGACGGAATCAGGAAGAGGATCTAAAAAAAGCAACTCACAATAAACATAATCTACGAAGTGTAACTGCAAAATGTCCAGAACTTGAGACAGAACTGAATACTTGGATTTTAGACCACAGAAAAGCAGGACTTTCAGTGTCTACAAATTGAATTTCATCGATTTGTCATTAACGCAAGAAAACAAGAAAATTTTGAACTTGCACAAATAGGAAACGGGGTGCTTAAGGGTCAAAGCTGTATAACTGAGAGGAGACCTCCACATAGCCTTTAAAGGAATGCGGAGAACCGACCAGGGCTTCTGACCTAATGTCCAATCCTCACCTTCTCGTGGTGCACCCTGTTGGGTATCTACTTTGATACTGAACGAACGAGGATGGGCTGGCAATTTGGGATTTAGCCGACCAAATTGTATTCTTATTGGTTAAACCAAAATAAAAAATGATGGTACAACATGACAAAATTTCATGCCGGCTGGGGCGTCGCCCGGTTAAACAAGGCCCCTGTTGTTTTCACCAGGGAACCAGGGCGAACAGCGAAAAGTCAGCTACTGGAACAAATCTGAAAACAAACCCCAACTCACCATCACCAGAGTTAAAGATCGGTACTATCAACGTAAGAAGCCTGAATGGCAAAGAAATGGAGCTAGCCGAGGAATTAGATAAGTACCAGATCGACATAATAGGGGTGACTGAAACAAAAAAGACCAAAACTGGTGAGATCTTTCTGAGCAATAAATACAAAATGTTATATTCAGGCAATGACAATCAAGGAAAAGAAGGAGTAGCCATAGTATTCAACACAAAATACGAGGCTAATCTTCTTGAATGGCAGTCAGTCTCAAGTAGAGTAATGTGGGCAAATATGAGAATGGGGAACTGGACAATGAGACTTATTTGTGCCTAAGATCCCACAGAAGGTTCTACTAAGGTAGAAGTGGAGGAATTTTTTGACGCTTTAGAAAAAGCAACTGACACAATGAAAAAGGAAAAGTTGTTGTTGGAGTCTAAATAGCAGAGTAGGAAATGATTGTGAGACATACAAAAATATTTTGGGAAAATTTGGAGAAAAGAGCAAAGCTAATAATAATGGCAAATACCTGTTGGATTTCTGCTCAGGACATGGACTGGTTATTACTAACACCATGTTCCAACATAAAAATGTGCACAAATTCACATGGAGAGAAGAGGCTAGGAATAAGAAAAGTCTCATTGACTATGTTATTGTTGATAGTGATGTTTTCTCCATGGTGCAGGACACCAGAGTGTACAGAGGATTTGAAATTGGAAGTGATCACTATTTAGTTTTGAGCAGGATAAAATTGAATTTCATATTGAAAAGAATGGCATGTAAGAAAGTTTTAAAGCAAATAAAAGTTGAGCAGCTCTCAGATGTGAACTGTAGACTAAAATACAGAAATATTATTGAAAAGAAAATGAGAGAGTTTGAGAACAGGAATCAAACCTTGGAGATTCAGTGGCAAACTCTGAAGGAAACACTGATTGATTCAGCCAGAGCGGCATGTGGTGAGGTTGTGTGCAAGGATAAAAAAATCAGAACTCCCTGGTGGACACAGGAAGTTAAAGAGGCAGTGAAGGAAAAGAAGAAAGCATATCAAAAGTTCCTGGCAAATAAGTCAGCTTCTACTCTTACAGAATACAGACACAAATGTAAGAAAGCTAAACAGTGTGTAAAACTAGCTAAACAAAAGTCATGGGAGGACTTTGGCAGGAATATAGAAAATAAATATCAAGAAGGTGGCAAAATATTCTGGAGGTTGTTGAGGAAGCTTAGGAATGGAGGAAAGAGTGCTGTAAAAGGAATTAGAGATGATAAAGGTGAAATGAAAACAGGAGAAAAAGATATCCTTGAAGTATGGAGTAATTACTTTGAAAAACTGCTAAATGAAACAAGCAGTGATGACAGCACAGTGATAAAAAAACACTGACCAGGCATGCAGTCAGGAATACATATCCATACTTGAAGTCGAAAAAGCCATCAAAGGCTTGAAATGTGGAAAGGCAGCAGGAGTAGATGATATTCGACCAGAAATGCTGAAGTATGGTGGTATAAGAGTCTTACAGTGGCTGCACTGCATAGTTCAGAAAGCCTGGACAGAGGGACGAATTCCCGATGATTGGAGTAGAGCTCTCATAGTACCCATATATAAAAAGGGAAATAAAACTGAATGTGAGAATTAGAGGTATTTCCCTACTGAGTGTTCCTGGCAAGATCTATGCAAGTATACTTGAGAAACGGTTGAGAAGAATTGTGGAAGAAAAGCTTGGTGAAGAACAAGCTGGATTCAGGCCAAATAGAGGCTGTCATGATCAGATCTTCACTTTACGACAAATAGTCGAGAAAGCATGGGAATATAACAAAGATCTGTATTTAAGTTTTGTCGATTTGGAAAAGGCATATGACAAGGTGCCAAGAGAGAAGCTATTCAATACGCTGCAGTTATATGGTGTCAGTGGGGCATTATATCAAGCAATACTTAGTCTTTATTTGAGTTGTGAGTCAGCAGTTAGAATTGAAGGAAGTACAGGAAGATGGTTTAATGTTAAATCTGGTGTGAGACAAGGATGTACATTATCCCCTCTGTTATTCATTATCTATATGGATCACATTATGAAGGAATGTGGTATTAAACCTGATATCAAAATTGGAGATGTTAATGTCAGCTCTTTGCTTTATGTGGATGATGTTATACTTCTAAATAAATCTGCTACAAGTCTGCAAGATTCTCTGACTAAATTGAATAGCTGTTGTAATAGATATGGTATGAAGGTCAGCAATAAAAAGACAAAGACAATGAAAATAGGCAGAATCATTGAAAATGTCAACTGTGTTGTGAATGGAGAACCTGTTTAACAAGTAAAACATTTCAGCTACTTAGGCACAATTTTTACTGATGATGGTAAACTAAATATAGAAATAGACAACAGAATCAGCAAAGCTGGTATCGTGGGAAGTCAATTGAATAAATTCATATGGAATAAGAAAGAAATTAGTCGGAACACTAAATTAGCTGTATACAAAACTGTGTTCAAACCAATTTTAACTTATGGATCTGAGAGTCAAGTGTTTTACTTCTGAGCTGGCTCAGAAGTAAAACACTTGACCAAAGACTAGAGACCGCAGATATGAGAGTCCTGAGAAAGATTAGAGGCGTGAACAGATGGCATCAATGGCAATATCATATTAAAAATGAGGATATTAGGAAAGAACTTGACATTGTCAGCATCCAGGAATGCGTTAGCAGAGCTAATCTCAGATGGTATGGTCACTTAAATAGAATGGGAGAGGAAAGATTAGCAAAACAAGTGTTCTCTGCCAGGTTGGCAGGAAAACGACCCAGAGGAAGACCAAGATATAGGTGGATTGATACGGTACAAAGTGCCTTAGACGATAGAAATATAAGATCTAATAATGTTGGAGTCTTGACAAGTAACAGACTGATTTGGAGGAAAATTGTAGATAGGAAGTTAGTAATGATGTAATTTTTTCATGTAGTACTGTCATATCCTGTACATCCCTTGAGGGTACATGGCAGGAATTTGATGATGATGATGACAAATAGGAAAATGGAAGAAGTTCCGCTGACCCTCAAAAATGTGCCCTCAAACAAAACTGTAGATTCCAAGGGCACAAAAAGTGTTACTGTTAAAACTTCTGGGCACGAAAAAACTCACTATACGGTTGTTTTATCCTGCTGTGCTGATGGGATAAAATTGCCACTACTATTGATTTTTAAAAGGAAGACACTACCCAAAGAAAAAACTGCTTAAAGGAGTGTTTGTACATGTTCATGCAAAAGGCTGGATGGATGGAAGAGGAATGAAGTTATGGATAGATAAAATTTGGTCTAGGTGCCCTGTTGGACTGTTGAAGAAGCCTGCCCTGTTAGTATGGGATCAGTTTTGTTCTCACAGAACAGAAGATATTAAAAACTCAGTTAGCTGTAATTCCAGGAGGTCTAAGTAGTCAGCTTCAACCTTTAGATGTCTGTATTAATAAACCATTTAAGGGATTTATGAAGGGGAAGTAGAACAGCTGGATGCAGTCTTCAGATTTTGAGGTCACGCCATCAGGAAGAAGGAAGAGGCCTAGCATTTCGCAAGTTTGTGAGTAGGTCAAAGCTTCATGGGATGCTGCGAAAACTGAGACAGGGGTTAAATCATTTAAGAAGTGTGGCATTAGTAATGCACTGGATGGTACAGAGGACAATTTGTTATATGAGGACTCAGATTCTAATTTAGAAGAAGTTTCAAGTGTCTCTTCATTTAGCTCTGGAGATGAATTTCTGGGTTTTGATGAAGATTAAAAGATGGGACTCTTTCCTAGTTAGATTAGGTATTTGTTGAAAGTAGACCTACTTATTACTTTATATTTGAAATACTGTAAATTCATTATAATATTCAGTGATAAAGTTTTTTTCCTAAAAAATGTGTACAAAATAGGGGTTGCGTCTTATACGCCGGAAAATACGATACCGCAAGAATTTCCTTCAGATATTGTTAAACTCCTTGATTTTGTAATACATTCTGGTTATTTCTCCTTTAAAAATAAATTATATCAACAAATTGAAGGAACGACCATGGGCAATCCTATTTCTCCTGCTATCACCAACTTCTTCATGGAATACTTTGAACAACAAATTTTTGATAACATTTCACCTAAACCAACTTGCTGGTTCAGATATGTGGATGTTATTTTTGTAATTGGGAGTGGCTCTTCCTCTGAGCACTTTGTTTGTAAATTAAATGCACTTCATCCCAGGATCCACCTTAGAAGAAGAAGTGAATAAACAATTAACCTTTATAAATATTTTAATTCTTCATCAACCAGATGGTAGCCTACCTTTTTCAATTTTTTGGAAGAAGACTCATACAGGCCATTATATCCATGCTGAATGTCCTCACCATCCTAGTCAAAAGGCTGGAACTACTAAAAAATTAGTACATCTTGACCATTCTTTATGTTCTTCAGGCAAACTATTATAGAAAAATTACAACATATTAATTCCACCTTTTTATCTAATGGTTGTAAGGATTCACTCATAAAAAGAGCTTTTTAACAGTTATGGTATCTCTTCCTTCAAATACAGAAGAAATAACTCTTATTCCTATCCCTTATGTGCAAGGCAGTAGTGAACATATAGCAAAAGTTCTAAATCCACTGAATATTTTTGTTGTCTTTTACCCCATCAGAAAAATCTCCACCTTTCATGCTTTTCCTAAGGACAAGTTTCCACCTTTCAATTATCCAGGCATCTACCAGATTCCTTGCTCTTCTGGGTTAAGATCTATTTTTATTTGGCTAGAAGAACACAGTCTGGACTTGGGGAGCGTGCTATCAACACTGAACAGTTCATTGGAACGAGATGAGTTTTTCATAAAAGTAGTTTCCTCATAGAATGGCTTTATAAAGAAATTTGTGAAACTTTACTTCACTGTCCTAACTTAAAAAGATTCGATGGTCTACCTCTATCCCCGTTTGTGGGAGATAGTACTTTTTAAATCAGCTAATCTTTCCTAACTTCATTTTCTCTTTCTCTCTCTCTCTCTCTATACACACACACACGCGCGCGCACGTGTGTGTGTAGAAAGTTTTTTTACTTTGGGTGTAAAATACGTTAAAGATACCAAGAAATTTAATACTTGGTTTTAATCCTTTTCCCAAGTAAGCAAAACAAAGTTTTGCGTGTGAAATATATTCACATATAGAGGCTAATGACTTCATATCGCTTGCCTTAATATGTATCCCATAATGCAAAGCAAATCTCCCTTTCAGACATATATAATGCAATGCATGGTTGGAAGGGCCACTACCCAGACCGGTTTCAACCTTTATTGAGGTCTCTTCAGTGGAAGCCAGGCTTGGGAGAGATGCCAAGGTTTAAGTAATGCAGAAGTCATATATATCTCATATACAAGTAGACAAAAGGTGCTTAACCTTCTTAATAAAAAATCTCTGGATGAGAGAAAGATGTAGAAAGTTTTTTACCTTGGGTGTAAAATACATTAAAGATACCAAGAAATTTTACACTTGGTTTTAATCCTTTTCCCAAGTAAGCAAAACAAAGTTTTGCACGTGAAATATATTCGACTTCTGAACTACTTGTATATAGAGGCTAAAGACTTCATATCATTTGCCTTAGTATGTATCCCATAATGCAAAAACATCCACCTTTCAGGCATGTATAATGCATGTAGCTGTCCTGGCTGGCTGAGTCGTTAGCGTATCCACTCTCTAGCCAAAAGGCTGTGGATTCGAATCCCGCCGTGGGCATGGATGTTTGTGATTGTCTGTGGGAAAACTAGTAGTAGTAGTAGTCAGCAGTAGATGCTGTTGAGATAGTTGTGGTCAGTTGGTGGATAATTAGTGAATGAGTGGTGGAGATGGTTGTAGAGCAGGTGCCCTCTCTCGATGAGTCTTTGGACTCCCTGGAGGTGTCAAATAATAATAATAATAATGGGAAGGGCCACTACCCAGACCGGTTTCGACCTTTATTGAGGTCTCTTCAGTGGGAGCCAGGCCCGGGAGAGATACCAAGGTTGAAATAATGCAGGTCATATATCAGTGGCATTGCATGCCCATTTTGGTTAGGTGTGCTGTTATGTAGCTTATGCAACCTGCATTACAAACTTCATGTCAGTTTGACCACATTTTTATTGATATATGAAAGTTTTAACAGTGCATAATGTATCGCCACTCATCTTAATTGGTCCAGTGCAATTAATTGTAGGATAACTTTGAATACTTTAATTTATCAATTAATTGTAACCAAATCTGCTCAGAACTATCTATGAATTTGCTTGACTCTTTCAGCTCTACTATCAGATACTGGAGATCGCGTGGTTCCACACACGCACAAGTGTACAACAATAGAACTTTAACACGGACTATAGCTCAAGTTCATAATAGCTGTAATTCACAGTCGAATATTATGACTTTATAATTGTATAGCTTTAGAGACTTTTATTGATTCAGGCGTCTTGGTGAGTTTAACATCTAGGAAACAAATGGAACTATTTTCTTCAATCTCCATTGTCAATTTTATATCCTGATGGAGGTTGTTTAAGTGGTTGAGAAACCTGTGAAGATTCTCAATACCATGCTCCCATATGAGGAAAATATCATCCACATATCTAAGCCAAATTCTTGGTTTTAAACTAAAAGAGGAGATTGCCTTTTGTTCAAAATCCTCGGGGAAAAAAAAAATATATAATATATATACTTTAATCCTAATTACAACAATATATATATTTTTTATTTTTTTTCAGGTCATATTACTGCTGTTCGTGTCATCCATTATAGTTTAGAAATGTATTTTTAAATACTCATTATTTGTACTATCTATCCATCTGTTCATTGGATGTCAGCAGATACTGTATGGTCACTCAAATGATTCTTTTTATGCTTGTATGGTCCTGTTGTATGCTGTTCTAGAGTCTTCAACTCTCTGAAGATCAGTCACTCCATATGCACCATCCATCCATCGCATTGACAGTCTACCACTTCCTCTTTTTCCAGGATCTTGACCTTCTATTACTGATCTGAGAAGTCCTCCTTCCATCCTTTTAGTGTGTCCAAAGTATTTCAAATTTCTTCTGTCACTATCTTTACAGAGCCTTAAAGTTCTACTGATCCTTTCTAGCACTCATCCATTTGTCTGCCTTTCAATATTTAATAATGGATCCCAGGTACTATTTGCTGACCTCCTCAATTCTTTCTCCATTAAGGTATGCTTGTTTTCCAGGAGCTTCCCTGTCTGTATTTCCTTTGAGAACCATAATCATTGTCTTGCTAGGATTGAGTTGAAGTCCTCTGTTCGTTAACTTTGTCAGGAATTTGTCCTAGTTCTTCCTTGTTATTTCAGAGGAGTGCTGTATCATCAGCATACCTCAGATTCCTGATTAATCTACCACCTATCCTAATTCCTTTCTTGATCTCATTCAATTCTACATTCATGATGTCCTCATCATAGATACTAAGCAAGTGAGGAGAAAGTAAACATCCTTTCTTAACTGCCTTTCCAACCTGTAGCCAATCAGTCAATCCAACACCTGTTTTTACTGTGGTTTCTTGCTCCATGTACAAGTTAGCTATCAGCCTGATAGTGTATTGAGGGAAAACACATTCTTTTTATTACTTCTCACAGTTTCACATGCTGAATAGTCAAAAGGTTTAGAGTTATTTATGCAGCATTACAGTGGGGAGTCTAAATTCTTTATACTTTTCTGTGATCTGTCTAAGGCAAAGGATCCGATCTCTGGTAACCTTACCTTTCCGAAAACCTACTTGTTCCTCGGGCATCTCTGCCTCAACTTTGGCCTCAATCCTCATGCCTAAGTGGAGGTGGTTCCAAATCGAAATAATTTTCCTGGTGAGAGGGCTCCTTCAAATTTTATTTATCCTCTCTCTCTTGTATGGTTCCTCACAGTTTTCTTTCCATCAGTTTTTGATTTATAATTTTTCTGTTAGTAATGTTCCATTCCTGTCTTTGATGACATTCAGTTTGGGCTTAAACTTGTGTTTTACATCACGAACTGAATAAAACATTCTTTTATAATTGTGCCTCCTCATCTGTAACTATCTCTTCACATTTATTAGTATAAAACTTTTCCTAGTCCTGCCTGATGGTTCTTCTGACCAACTATATAATCTCTTATATTCTTCAGTCCCTGTGTCTGTTTTTTTCCAACCACCTTTCAGTTAGATCACACGTTGAATCTGATATCTTTGGGTCTCTTGGTCTCCTTATTGGGCTGTATCATGTGTAATAACCTTGACTCCTTCCCAAAGCATTTCTGGTGAGTTCTCCTCATTAGTCTCCAAAAAATCATCCAACCAAGTTGATGTTTCTTCTGTGAACCCACTAGGAATTTTCTAACATCCAGTCTATTGGAATGTGCCTGACTTGGAAGGTTTTGGAATCTTAGTCTTACTTTAGCCCTTACTAGCTGATGGTCTGTACCACAGTCTGCACATCAGAGATACTTGTCTTCCACCATTGGAGAGCCAGGATGTAATCAATCTGGTGCCTTGACCTATCAGTGTTAGATGTCCAAGTATCGGTTCATCGTGGGTGTTTCTGAAAGCAAGTATTGGCGATAACTATGCTGTTTGCATGTGCAAATTCCAACAGTCTTTACTTGCTTTGAAGTAAAGCAACAGATATTGCTTTACTTCAAAGCAATATCTGTTCCATCACATTCACACTGCATTCTGTTTTAGTTGTTTCTAACAGTGTGTTCTTGTTTTAATGTTATGAAATTATTACTCATTATTACTAATGAAGTTTAAACAATTAATTTAGCACTAATATTACAACTTGTGTCTCAATTCTGTTATACTGAACTTTTCTCCTAAGAGAATAAAACAAAATACTGAGTATTTTGTTTTATTTCATTACTCATGTGATTGTAATATTTATGGATTATTTTATATTTAATGTTTATGGATTTGTACAGTGATTTGCCATGTAGGAATGGAGGAGACAACACAATAGTTTGTGTATGTAGAATCAGAATGTTTATACATTTCTTCCACTTGAGTTGGTTTGCATAATTGCACTAACAGTTGATGTTATAAAATAGCACAATGTATTGCTGTGGAACTCCTGAGCTGCACTTGAGACTACCAGCTTTCAGCATTTTTCAGGGGGTTTATTTTCACCCCCCCCCTCCACAGTGGACTTATTTTTTTTAATTCTTCAATACTGAGGGAAAATTTCCTGTAACAAGCATTCCTTAAAATGAATATTTTCCATTTGTTGTGAATACTCATCAGTGTCACTGTTAACTCTATTGTGGAAGCCAGGCATATCACATTAAGTGGTCACAATGTGATATGCCTGGTCAGGACATGACTATGTAAGTGCATATGATATATTAATTATTTGAATATTTTTCCAATATGAAGGGTTGCATTCATATGCTGTATAAAATAACTACACATCTTAACTTGTGTTTCTATACTACTTCTGTTAACTGTAATCATTTGAGAAAAATATGCACAGAGTACAAATATTTGGCCATGTTGTTTAACTGCTATGACAGGAAGCATTGTGAAATCTCATGGATACAGGAAATATACATGTCTTTGTAGTGAAGTGTAGAATTATTTTATTGAAGCTCAGTTGTTTTAATATTACTTTAAATTAAAGTTATGCTTATTGATTACTGCTATTTTCTTACCATTTTACTAGGATTATATTATGCTATATTTGGATTCCTTAAAACAAAAAAAGCATATACCTTTTAAAGCCAGAAAAGAGCAACCTTTATTAGAGGAATGCACTAGTGACATTGAAGAAGACATAATTGTGCTTGATAACCATGAGAAAGATGAAACTAGAACTTTGAAAGCAAAACTTCTGCAGTTTTCTGAAAATGTTCATCCTCCATATTGGGGCACATGGAGGAAAAAAAGCAAGATTATACAACCTAGAAATCCTTTTGGTATGGATGAGGTAATATATGTTTTCAAGTATTTGGATGTATTTAACATGTGTTATCATGTTGGAAGTGTTCATTAATCACCATCATCTTAATACAGCAAACCCTAGATTTAATGGACTAATAGGGGCTAATGGGTGTCCATTAAATCGGAAGTCTGTTAAATCGCGGATTTTTTTTAAATAAAAATATCTGTAACATTATACTGCATTTTATCAATATTAGCACTGTAATAACAAAAAAATTGTTTTTAACAACACAATTTGCACACT
This sequence comes from Typopeltis vanoorti, assembly GCF_054136105.1. NCBI lineage: Eukaryota > Metazoa > Arthropoda > Arachnida > Uropygi > Thelyphonidae > Typopeltis > Typopeltis vanoorti. The sequence goes on from NC_143564.1 coordinate 110,871,325, forward strand.
TTTAGGTAAGTTAATGTTCGATGTTGATGCACTTGGTTTAGGTAATCCTGCTTGGAAAAAACTCAAGTTTTTTTTTTTTTTTTTTTTTTTTTTTTTGAACTTTGGAATTCTGCTGTTTTTTATAATTAACTCCCTAAAATTACAAGAATGTGTGTAATAAAACTGCCCTCTGTAATGTGTGTAAAAAAGTCATGCCACATGAAAAAAGAACCAATTGCAGTGCGATTGGTGTGATCACGTCCTAATCATTCACCGAACATGTTTTTTGAGCAGTGACTCATTTATGTTGGCTAAATTACTACAGTGTTTTTCCAACATATGATGGCCTATTTGCCAAAATTTATTAAAAATAACAAGAAATTAATAACAACAAATAACCTGTTAATTTAATTATAAGCCAATCTTGGTTAAAAGCATTTTTAAATTAACAGGGCGTTAATTTTCACATGTGACATACGGACCGGAAATTTTGTCTGTTAAATCGAGGGTTTACTATATAAACAAAAATACTGAAGTAGTAATAGAATTACAGTCAACTCTCACTAACTCAGAGGGACAAATGGAGTAAATTTGATAAACAAAAATTTTGCTATGCAGAATTTCTTTTAGAATAGTATTGTTGTTATGAGACTTTGGTGGACTTTTTTCATAGCTTATTATAGTGAATGAGTTTGTATGAGAGTTAACTGCTTTTAACATTATAATATGGACAAAATTCTTCTTCCCACAAATATATATGGGAAGAAGAATTTGTCCATATATTCTTAATTTTTATATAATTTTTTATTTAATTTAATTATTATTTTTGTTTATTTAATTATTATATAAAAAATAAACCTGTTGTTCATCACTATACGGATTCTGAAATTATTGTTCTGAATTCTAGCGATAAAAAACGTCAGAGTGCTGAAGATGTAGATAAAAAAAAAAGTGTACCAATGCTATAAAAGAAAAAACCTCTGTTTACCACAATTGACTCAAGACCAAAACTCCAGCTACCACTTATCTTAATATAAACAAAACTATTTCTTTGTATTAAGATAAAAACCACTATTATTCCTCCATTCTTCTCCAAAATCATTAAAACAAGAGCCACTGCTAACCAACATCCTTTTACAGTCTATCTTGAAACTCACTGAACCAACTTCACTGCCTTCTCTTTCATTCCATCTACTCCTGTCCTTTGGAACAATCCCCCCCCCCCCCACACACACACTCTGCCTTCCCCAGAGATTTCAGCATTAAGCTGTTCAAGCAAAATATGAGCAGACTCCTCCTTTCTTCTATTCCTCTTGCCCACACACACACGGCACTGGTCTTGTGGTATTTTGTGTGTGGACCAGATATATATATATATATATATATATATATATATATATATATATACACACACACACACACACATACATACATACACAGAGTGTCTCAAAAAAATGTATACACACTTGAATGATCATAAAGTTGGTATTTATTATAATACAGTTAACTTTCACATTGTAAAGTACACTACATAAATGTACTTTTCATCCCTCAAAGTCTGTATTCAAACTGATGACCGTCCTGGTCCAGGCACTGCTGACAATGTGCAGCAATGGAATTGCAAACACTGAGAAAAATAATTTTGTCTTGTAGCTGGATACATTCTCTTTCGATTGCTGCTTTCAAGTCTTCAACTGTTGCCAGTTTTGCAGTGTAAACTTTATCCTTGATAAATCCCCATAAGAAGAAGTCCATTGGCATGAAGTCTGGTGAATGTGGGGAGGTATTCTACAGAACCTCTTCTTCCAATCCATCTGTTGGGTAGAGTCTCATCAAGATAGGCCCTTACATCTCGATGGTAGTATGAGGGTGCCCCATCTTGTTGAAAATAAAAGTCCTCTTGAATACGTGGCATGAGCAGCAAGTTCAAGTAATTGGCACCAGTTAGAGTACCGTCGAAAAAAAATGGTCCAATTAATCCTTGTGCTGATAAGCCGCACCACACCGTCACGTCTGGTAAATTTACATGATGTTCCTTCATAACATGCGAATTCTCAGGTGCCCAGTAAGTGCAATTGTGCTGATTAATTGACCCATTTAATTTAAATGTGGCCTCATCACTCCACACAATTCGTCTTGGAAATTGAGCATCCTCTTCACATTTTTTCAAGTACCACTCACAAAACTGCATTCTCCTATCCAGATCATCTTCGTTGAGAGCATGTACTCTTCTTGGAATGTAACTTTTCCAATGACTGCACTTCAACATGCGATGGACACTTGATTTTGATACTCCTATCTCACGAGACGCTTGTCACACAGATTTTCTGCCTGAAATTCATTTCCTGCCCTTTGTCATCTGCCTTCTGTAATAACAAAATATTTCTCCACATCGTCTTTTGGAGAACCTTCTGTGAGACTGTAGGTGCAAATAGGCTTCATTGTTCAATTACATATTTTGCAATTTTTCTACATAACTATTTGAAATCGCTTACCAATCAAGAAGCTGAACTCTCTGTTATTTCTGGTGCTATTCCTTCCTTTCTCTGATAAGTAGAGCCTCTGTAGCTCATTCAGTCCTGACAATCCCTTTTGGTTGGAAAGAATTGAGTTCAAATCTGTCTAGGACACAAAGAACCTTTATCAGGACTTTTCGAATGAAGGTGGGTTAGCCAGTCTCATATAGAGGTGGCAGGATTTTGCTTTATGGAAACTTGGATTTTTCATCATAGAAAACAGGCAAACCAGCCATAAGAAGACATAATACACTGGCCTCATAGCCTCAGTAGCTTTGGCTGTAAATCCAAAACAACCAGTCTGATCAGTATTATCAGAATATGGCATTCTGTGTTTATTATTATTATTATTATCATTACGGCCAACTCCAAGGAGTCGACAGACTCATCGAGGGAGGCCCTAACATCATGTCAAGAACTATTCAACATTCACACAGTATCTATCATACCTCACCTTGAACTCATTCACAGTCATGGCACCCACAACAGACAGAGGCAGCTTATTCCACTCATTCACCACTCTCCAAGTAAAAAAACTAGCTCTAACACCCTTGCTTACCACATTCTTGCCCAGCTTCCAAGTATGGCCCCTAGTTCTCCCACCACCAGTCCTATTCTCAAAAATATCTTCTGAATTAATCTTATAGAAACCCTTCAGTAATTTGAATGTCTCAATCATATCATCCCTTTTTCACCTATCAACTAATTTCTGCAACCCACAAATCTTCAACCTGTTCTCATAAGGTTCATTCCATAGACCTGCTGTCATCTAGGTCACTTCGTCATTCTGGATCCTCTCCACCCTCCCCATCAAGAAGAAACCCTGGTACCCATATCTGGGCACAGTAATCTAGATGGGATCTTATCAAGGCTCGATACAGAGGAACAATAACTTGTTTGTCTCTGCTTGTTAAAGTATTTTTCAGCAACCAAGTGATTTGATGAGCTGATTTAGCCACTTTTGCAATGTGCCCCCAAAACTTCAACTCCCTATCCACCAACACTTCCAAATCCCCGGCCTCATCAATCTCCTGGAGTACGATTCCACCAATGTGATATACTGCTCCTAATCTTTTCACCCCAAAATGCATAACCTTACACTTTGCCACATTAAATTGACATCCATTCTCCTTAGCCCAGTCCTCCAAACTATCCAAATCATCTTGCAAAATTTTGACATCCTGTGCACTCATAATTGCTATACTCAACTTTGCATCATCAACAAATAAATGAACACTTCCTCTCAGATCCTTTCCTGTATTGTTAATGAACAAATTAAATAGCAGTGGTCCAAGAACAGAAACCTGAGGCACACCACTAGTAACAGGGCTTCTTTTGGACTCCACTCCTGAATAAACCACTCTCTGATATCTCTCCATCAACCACTCTCCTATCCATCTCACCAACCCTATATCCATACCCATATGCTGCAGTTTACTGGTTAGAATTCCATGTGGTATCCTGTCAAAGGCCTTAGCAAGGTCCAGCAGAATCACTGCAAACCCATTACCCTTATCCAGTTCAGCTGTCAGTGTGTTATAAAACATGAGTAAGTTACTGAGGCATGATCTGCCCTTCACAAAACCATGTTGTCCCTCATACAGTATCCCGTTTTCATCTATCCAATCCTATATTTTTCTCTTGACTATTTTCTCCAAGACTTTGACAACGATTACTGATATGCTAATCGGTCGGTAATTTACAACAGCAGTCTTGGAACCTCCTTTATGCAGTGGAACTATTTTCCTCTCTTTCCACCCTCTCGGGACTAACCCAGACTCGAGACTCAAATTAAACAAAATGGTCAAGGGCACTCACAATTCTTTAGCCACTTCACATATGACACGAGCTTGTATATCATCCAATCCCACAGATGTATTGACATTGAGGTTTTATAATAGACTATTCACCACAATTCCCGTATAATCTATTGGTTCATTCATTCCTGCAATGTCACCACCTGGATGATATACTCTTGCAAAGTGCTCGCTCAGTAATTCAACTATATCAACTGATTTGGTTACCTCCCTACCATCGGCATTCTTTAAAATCATTCTGCCATATACGTTTTTTCTTTTACTTACAACGATTACTGATATGCTAATCGGTCGGTAATTTACAACAGCAGTCTTGGAACCTCCTTTATGCAGTGGAACTATTTTCCTCTCTTTCCACCCTCTCGGGACTAACCCAGACTCGAGACTCAAATTAAACAAAATGGTCAAGGGCACTCACAATTCTTTAGCCACTTCACATATGACACGAGCTTGTATATCATCCAATCCCACAGATGTATTGACATTGAGGTTTTATAATAGACTATTCACCACAATTCCCGTATAATCTATTGGTTCATTCATTCCTGCAATGTCACCACCTGGATGATATACTCTTGCAAAGTGCTCGCTCAGTAATTCAACTATATCAACTGATTTGGTTACCTCCCTACCATCGGCATTCTTTAAAATCATTCTGCCATATACGTTTTTTCTTTTACTTGCAACTTATCGAAAAAACTGTTTGGGATTCACTTTAGCCTGCATGGCTAATGTTCTTTCATAATCTGTTTTTGCTTTTCTTCTTGCACTCTTTACCCTTCTGGCCTGCACTTCATACCGTTCATGTGCCTGCTGGTCACCTTTCTCCTTAAATTCCCTCCATAGTTGTTTCTTTTTTGCAGCTCAAGCTTAATGGTGTTATTCATCCATTTAACCCCTACTTGATTTATTATTCGGACTCTAGGTATACAGTCAGCCATTGCCTCATGCAAACACTTCTTAACCGCCTCCCATGCACTATCATCCTCTAGCCCTTGCAGTTTTACATGCCATGGCACTGAACTAATCAAACTCCTAAGCTTGTTATACTTAACAGCCCGATAATTCCACATGTACCCTGTCTTAATTGTAAATTCCACACCTTTAGCCACCTCCCAAGTCAAGACCCTATGATCACTCTCACCAATTGGTGGCAGTGTGGTCATATTTGTTACAGCCAAATTCTCAGATGCAATTACTAGGTCAAGCACTCTCTGACCCCTAGTATTTTCCATTACATGCTGTCGCAGATAGTTATCCCTTAATAACCACATAAAATCCAATTCCTTCCTCCCATGTGGCTTCTCCTCCTTCCAATCAATGTTACTGTAGTTAAAATCTCCCATAATAATTACACTTCTTCCACTCATTTCTTCTATTTGCTTATGCATACTATCTCCACCATCTATTTCATCACCTGTTCCATAGCAGCACCGAACTGTATATTTTGTTCTGCTAGTTTCAGTCTCACACCAAATAGGCTCAAATGTGCTCTTTTCTCTATCCTGCAGTTCCACTTCTATTCTGCTTGGCTGTAGCTCATCAGCTATCATCAATAACACTCCTCCCCCATTTTATTCTTCCTGTCACTCCTGAACACACCATACCCCTCACATTCAATCCCACTAGCTATATTATCTTTTGTTCTGCTAGTTTCAGTCTCACACCAAATAGGCTCAAATGTGCTCTTTTCTCTATCCTGCAGTTCCACTTCTATTCTGCTTGGCTGTAGCTCATCAGCTATCATCAATAACACTCCTCCCCCATTTTATTCTTCCTGTCACTCCTGAACACACCATACCCCTCACATTCAATCCCACTAGCTATATTATCTTCTGTCAGCCATGTTTCACTAATGCCAATAACCTGTGGCCAAACCAACCAAGGCCAAAAATTCTTTCCTTCTTGTTCCTAATACTTCTGGCATTAGTATACATGAATTGCAGAAGCCCATTTGTCCCATCCCTATTTTGATGCCTTATACTATCTATCCCATTCTGATTTGTTGTCTTATTTAGCAGCATCCTACCTGTATTAGTCTTCTCCTCAGTAATACCCATTTTGTCAACTTGGTACTTCTCAATTGGTTATGTGGTATACTTCCTTCCAAAGAAAGAAAACGAAAATATCAGTGAAAGAAATTTTAACATTGTCACCATAAGAACCATCAACTTGCAAATCAGTTGACATAGTTACTGAATTGAACAGAACCAAGATATATTCATTTGTGCTTTTGCTGTATAACTCACAATACCAAAGGAATTAAATAAATAAGAATTTTATTTATTTATTTAAATAAAACTTCTTATTTCTTATTGAAGGGAGATCCAATATAAAATTGGATCTCCCTTCACACTGCCTAGATCTGCCAAGATTATGCAGTGGAACAAGACTGTGCAGAAACCCAGTTGAAGCAACTATTTTGAATGACAATGTCAAGTGTGAATATGCATTTATGCCAACTAATATACTGTTGCAGTTCCTCATTCCCTCAGGGAATGAGGAACTGCAACAGTATATTTATTGACAGAACATTTGCTCTGTCAATAAAGTGCAAGACAGACATTCATAGTTAAAGATATAAACTTGATTTGATTGCTTCAAACATGGTTGGCTGTATGTGTGTGTGAGAGAGAGAGACCTTTTTAAGGGTTCAGATAGGAAAGAACATTCAGACTGTTGTAATACTAATGCAATCATTACATAAATAGTCATTTCTGTTATAAGTCTGGTTCTTCATGTATGTATGTATCAATCCTCAACTTATGACCACTCATAGTTATGATAGCCATCTCATTAACATGTTCACCAACTACTACTTCACTCATGAAACCCATGGAACAGGGTGTTATTTCTGCCTTGCTGGCAGGAATATGTGTAAAGAATGTAGATGCAGCATAAAGTGAGGTAACAGTAGAGAGCATGAATAGTGTTTGGAATAAGCACCTGAATGTGTATGTTCACATATTTGTAGGTCTCAACACAGGCAATTTCTTACAAGTGATTGGTGACAAGAGTGCTACTAGGCTATTGGAGGCTGACAATGAACATAGAGCAGTTGGTAGTTAGGAAGAGGAGCTCTGAGATGAAGACCTAATAGAGCTAAAAAAGCACAGAAATTTGCAGAAGAAGAGAGTTAAAAAGCATAAAAACAAGAAGCCAAGCCCCATAAACAGTTGACAGTGAAAAATGGGCGGAAGCATTTGTCCCTGTTAATAAGGCAATTTGAAATATTGGAATCCATTTTCCCAAATGGATTCCAACATGGAAAGATTTACCAAAGTGGATAGAATAATGCAAATTGAAATTACATGCTACTGAGAAATGTATGCAGAAGAGAAAAGGCATATGTAGACTAAGTGTATACAAATTTTAAAGAAGCCCACTCCTGTTCTAGCTTCATCCTTTAAAGATGAGCCTTTCACAAGTTATGCATCTGGTGAACCATCTTTAGAACTGTTGCAATTCTTGAATCTGAAGAATTTTTCTTTTATTTTTTTTTATTTTTTTTTTATGACCTAGTCTTTCTTGTCTCTGGTGTATCATCCAATTAATAATGCAGCTGCTTGAAGAATTACTCTTTCTCCATGTATTTCCAACTAGTTGTTTTATTGTTAAATGCCCAGAAGCACTGGATACTTATGTTTATATAAAGGGTAAAATTAGTTGAAAAATATATTAAAAAAAAACAAAAAACAGACCTACATGTTTTAAGCATTCAGGCATGTTAACTGGTACATACAGGTACCAGGCTTTAATTATTTTTTTTTCATTACTGATTTTGTGTATTTATTATACCAACATATAAGGATACACCATATCCTTATAAATGGAACAGAACCCTGTTATGCATTGAGACTAGTTGTATATATCTTGGTACAAATACTGGATCTGTTGTTCTTTTTTAAATCTCATATACTGTTTTACTGCAATAAGTAGGATAGAATCATCTTTTCATCTATGGGGACAATTCTGATTAATGGTCATTATCAGAATCACTTCTATTTTTTTTTTTTAAATAAAATTAAAAAATCTAGGATTAAAGTACCTGTAGATACTTTAAATCAACATTTCTAAATTTGAGAAGCAGAAAAAAAAAAAACTTTGGAGCCATCAAGACTTACTGTTTATTTATTTATTTTTTTTTTTTTTTTTTTTTTTTTTTTTTTTTTTAATATAGCATTGCCAAATCACTTATGAACATAATGCAATCTTAATTAGTCTACATCATTAGATTTCCCAGGTATTCTGTTTTTATCATGAAATATAAGTTAGTCAAGTATATGCCTTCTGCACTTGCAGCTCTGAGATAGCTGCATTTAGAGATTGCATTTTTATTCATTTATTTATTATTTTTGAAATGAAGTAACTTAGGAATATATATGTACATTTTGTTTTATAAGAAACAGAGACATTGTTGCTAGAAAACAGTAATAATAATACAAATACGTGAAATAGAGCAGATGTAATGAATTCAGTGAAGAGGCTGTCAATGACTGTCATTTTCTGAAAGAGATCTCAGTGCATACATACATACCACCATTAAAATCAAGTAAAAAAAAAAATCAGCAGAATGGCATACGTTTTTTCAAGAAACATGCCCTTGAGAATACCAATTTCTTTTGCTCTAAAATTTACAAAAAAATTTTTTGCATTTTTAGAAAAAACGTTTTTTCCAATTACTGATTTACAGTATTTATAAATACTAATAAATTACTGGAATTATTATTCTGCTAAAAATATAGGTTTTTGGTATAGAATCCTATAATAGGAATATGTGTTCATTTCCCCCTCAATGTATTAGATCATGGCCTGTTCCAGAGATCGGATTTTTTTTTTTTATAAAGCCAAATAACTATTGTATATAAGCATTCTTGATAGGCTACTTCTGCATAATCTGTTATATCTCTGAAAGCATGCATTCTTTAGCAAGTATGGCTGTTTTGTAAGATAAAAAAAAAACCTGAGTTTCAGGAAGAGGAACTCTGCAACCATTATAGGAGAATGGCTAATTCATATTCATTAAAGCCTTAAAAGGTTTTTCATATCTTGTACAGAATTTGCACTCAGATCTTTCTATCCAAAGAGCATTACTAATATACTAACATGAGTTGCAAAGGCCCTAATCTGATGAATACACCCCTTCCATTACCAATTATAATTCGATATTACTTTATACACACACAGTATATAGACACACATTATGATATAGTAAATAAATTTTATACAAAATTTATTTACTATATTAAATAAAATTAAATAAACTTTTTTTAAATTAAATGTTTGATTTCTAGAGTTTCTTTGACTATGAAGTAGATAGTGATGATGAATGGGATGAAGGTGGACCAGGAGAAAGCTTATCGGGAACAGAAGTAAGTGTTGTGAAAATAAAGAATAAGAATCTCTTTTATATATAGTTGAATTAGTTAAATATAGTTGTCACCAACTAAATAATAATTTCCATCTAAAATACAATATCATAAATACTTAAGGAAATTCAGTGTGACAAACTCTTTGCTATAACAAAATATTATTCCCCTTTGTCTCTGTATCATTTCATTATGGTAAGAGTTAACTCTGTGTAGATTTAAAAATTGCTCTTGCTTGTATGTTTAAAGGATTCTGTTATATAATTGCTATATAGTATAATTCTCAGTGAAATATCAAGCAATTTGAAAAACAATAGCTGTAGATTTGTTCAGTCAAGTCACAACTAGCAAACCTACTGCTTTAGCAGATTAACTCAATATTACAAATTACTGAAATTTTCAAATAAACATAAGTTAAGAAATGTCTACTGGTAAATATATTCATGTTAGTGCAACTGATATTTGCAAATACAAATACTGTCCCAGTTTTGAAATTCAGTAATGTGAATGTGATTCTGTCAGATTGGTGAAAAGCTGAGGTTATAACTATATTAACATTAATATAACACATTTAATTAATCATCTTATTTAACTCCAATTAACCTATAAGAAATTGTGCCATGGGACATCTGAATAACCAGAAAAATCATTTTTAATTTACGATAACAAATATATATATAGGGTGTCCCAAAATTCACGCAAGATTTAAATTTAGCGGCATTTGTGCGGTAAAGTGTTGCCAACGAGAAAAAAAAAGATAGCGTGACAGCTGACAGTTCAGGGTTATTAAAAATGGAGCGCTACACGAAAGAACAATGCATTTTCATTGTTGAGCAATATTTTAAAAATAATGAAGGTTTGGCAGCTACAGTTCGCAATTTTTGTACAAAATATGGTCGGAATAGTGATTTAACTTCATCAACTGTGAAAAGATTAATTAAAAAATTCAAGGAAACTGGATCAATTAGTGATCTTATACACTCTGGCCGTCCTTCAACAAGTCGTTCAACAGAAAACATCGAAGCAGTTCGTGAGAGTGTTGCTGAGAGTCCGATAACATCAATTCAGCACGGTAGTCTTGAATTGGACATTTCGAGAAGCTTTCTACAGCGTATTCTCACGAAAGATTTGCATCTTTATGCTTACAAAGTTCAATTGACTTAAGAACTGAAGCCTACTGACCACACACAGCGAAGAGAGTTTGTTGAATGGATTATGGAACAACAAGTGGATGCTTATTTTTCGAACAAAATCATCTTCAGCGATGAGGCTCATTTTCATCTTGATGGCTTCATTAATTGACAAAATTGTCACATTTGGGGTTCAGAAAATCCACAAGTGATTGTTGAGAAACAAATGCATCCACAACGCGTCGCTGTTTGTGTGGATTTTGGGCTGGAGGCATCATCGGTCCATTCTTCTTCGAAAATGCGGCTGGTAAGGCAATAACAGTTAATGGTGCTCGCTATCACGACATGATAATCCAGTTTTTTGTGCCTAAATTGCAAGATATGGATGTGGACGACATGTGGTTTCAACAAGACGATGCCACATGCCATACAGCCCGAGAAACAATTCAATTACTGCATGAGTCATTTCCTGGTCATGTAATTTCCTGTTTTGGTGATCAGATCATGTGACTTAACAGCATTGGACTTTTTTCTTTGGGGTTTTTTGAGTCTAAGGTTTATACCAACAAGCCCACGACCACCCACGCCGTGAAGGAGGAAATTGAGCGCTGTATCAACGAAATTCAGCCACATTTATACAAAACAGTCATGGAAATTTTCGACAAAAGAGTTCGCATGTGCCAGCAAAGCCGTGGAGGCCATTTACCCGATATGCTATTCCATGCATAACCCTATACTGTATACTTTATGAATCAATAAGAAATTACAATTTTTAATTATAAACCTGTGTTTTCTATCAAAATTACTTCTTGCATGAATTTTGGAACACCCTGTATATACAACATAAAATTATCAAGCACTAAGACATGGACCCCGTCATGTATTTAATTCTCCATTAATGTTTGAGAAATAATAAGGCACATTTCAACTGATCAGAACCCAATCTAATTAGCAACATAAGAATGATATATATATATATATATATATATATATATGTATGTATATTATGAAAGTGTGCTTATCAAGCATTGGGCTTTGTTAAAGAAACAACTAAAACTACATCAGCAGTTTCAAATCTCATTTTAAACTGAGAATCTCATGGTTTACAAAACAGAACTTTACTGGGTCCATTCAGTTCTGTGTGAATAGAAATAATACATTTTCTCTGCAAGTTGCAGAATATCTCAACAGTTTATTGCCTGAATAAATCCTAACATGGATAGCAGCACATACTATCCACTGAATTAAAAACTTTTATTTAATACCATGTTGGAGGGACTTCAGCCTGAATTACATCACATATGCAGTTTGGCAGAGATTCCACAAGGTGTTGATCCTTTAATTGGCTCAGATTTGATGGAAGAGGACTTTGCTCCTGGATCTGTTTTTCTAACATTTCCCATACATTCTTAGTGGGATTCAGATCTGGGCTTGTGGTGGCCAGGGAGGATGGTGAAAGTTGCTGTCATGCTCGATGAACCACTGCTGAACAATTCTTGTGTGATGGACAGTAGCATTGTTGTCCATGAAACAACCATCACCTGTTGGATAAAGAGTCAGCATTGCAGGATGGACTTGATTGGCAACAATGTTCAGATATTCCTTGGAGGGGGGAGGCATCTAACCTTCCAGCAATACTGGGAGAAGATCCATTCCATACCAACAGAACATGTCCCACACATCACCTCCAGAATCTTGAGTTGTGTTTACAAGGCAAGTTGGGTTCATTGGGCTCCTTCCAAACTCTCTACCTACTGTCTGTTCAGAACAAGGCGTGCTGTGACTACTCATCAGACAACATGACTTTTTCTAGTCGTCCAGTTACAGTGTTCCTGACACTGATTTCTGTGAAGAAATCAGTTTTCACATAGGAATGCGACTGCCATTACCATTCCATTTCAATTCCCTGCACATAGATTGGTGAGCTATGGGTCTGGAATAACCTTCAATAAATGCTTTTGTTAATTGCTGCACAGGAAGTTCTGTTTGTCCTTACAAGGCAACTCAGACGATGGCTATCTCGTTCCTGACATTGTCTTACAACCATATTATGCCTTTTAGACAAGCAATATGGGTTATTTTTCCACTGATTAAACACCAGAATGTTAAACCTTTTGAGAAACCAGTCAGGTCTTCTGTTTTCAAAATCATAGCTCAAACCAGATGGGCAGCGCAATAAGCCCCTCATCAAACTCCAAAAGATCCTTTGTTTTTCTTCTGATCAACACTATTAATGATTACTGACCAGCAACAGTCTTAAATGGTTGATTAGAACACATGGTGATGCATATGACCAAGTATTTTGCATATACACTGTGTAAATGCTGTTTACATACATCTGTATAAAGGTTTCTAATTCACTGGCCTCTATGTGTATAACAGAGTTCTTTGCAGCTACACACAACTTCATTCTTCAACTGCTTTGTTTTTTTGTTTTTTTTTTACTCTTACTTACTCTATGTATTAGAATATTTTTCTAACTTATCCTGTTAACAAACAGCTGATATACTGGAATATTTTCCCAACTTCTCTCTCTCTCGTAATGAACAGCTGATACGTGCACCATCCATTATTGTTCTTTTCAGGTGCATGCCCAGAAATATAACTGAGCATATCTGGTGTAGTCCAGTAAGCATTGATTGCTGCCATTATAAGTTCAAGTGCTCTGCTTGATATGATGATAAAGTATTTAATTATAATTTTTTATGCCATGAAAAGACCAGTAATTATAAGGTTTTTTTCATTTCACAAGGTTTTGAACACCGGTAAGTGCATTAATTTATTATACTTACATAATATGAAATTCAATGATCAGTTTGCCTTTTCTCATAACAGAGTAGTAAAAGTTTCTCCGATTGGTTGAAAAACGAATTGACAATTCATTTCAACAAATTTAAATCTTTGAATGATTAATTAGGTTTCACTCATAGACTTTTATTTGTTAAAAATGAACATTTCTCTGATATGTTTAATGGTTGACTTCATGACTAACAGCATCTTCAGGAAAATATTTAACACAAACAAAAAACTCAAAAGGTTTCTGACAGAAGTTTTTTCTATAAATTAAAAAAAAATACTGGATTGATAGTTTTAATCTTTTGTATCATTGTGTACGGTCTGCACATTGCTGTACAGACTGTACACTACGGTCTGTACAGCCTTATGCTAATAGTCACGGAAACTATGTGATTGTTAGCATAAGAGAGGTCACAAACATTACATACACTAATTAATGACTTCCAGTTGTCAGGAAGTACAAGTACTTGGTTTCTTTTTAGTCTTGTAAGCTGATGACTTTGAAAGATTTCTTGCACAATCTGACAAAAGCATTCTCTTCTAAGTGGGGCATGGAGGAAGTGTACCAATATACAGTGTGATGTTCTGCTAGGACGTGTACAAGTCTACTTCACTCTTGCTTTCACCATCGCCTATGTTCGTTTTTACGGATTTCAATACTCCTCCCAGTTTGACCCACATATACCTTTCCACAGGAACAAGGAATCTTGTATACTCAGGATGTTTGTAAAACGGAATATTGTCTTTAGGGGAACATAGGAAACTTTGTAAGGTATTAACCAGTTTGAAGGCTTGTCTGATGTTGACTGATTTTAATAATTGGGCTGTTTTTCTTGATGTGTTACCAATGTATGACAAGGAGATGTACCTTTGTAATTAATTTCCTTGATAACATGGGTAGGTTCATTAGAAAATAAAAGTTTCATTAGTAACGTCTTTGAGCAGCCATTTTGGAGGAACTAACCAAATAGGATTTAAAGTTCTTTTCTTTTAATTTCATCGTACATTTAAAGCCCTATTTTTTTAAGGTTCTGATAATACCTGTTTTGTTGAGGGTGAGAGAAAGAGTATGCATTTAAATACCTTCCCAAGTGTGTTTCTTTCCTGTTAATGTTTTTGATATTAATGATTTTTGAATGGTAATTATTCAGGATATGTACAAATTCTTCAAGGTCTTCCATAAAATAAAAATATCATCAACATATCTCCATCAGACATACACTGCTTAGAAAAAGCAGTTCTTGTCTGATGTTTGAGGAACAAACAGCCATGGCACCCACTTTAATAAGATGCAGGACCTCCTTTCGCTGAAATGACTGCAACAGTCCTATGGTGCATACTTTCCACAAGTGTACGATAACAATTAATAGGAATTTTGGACCATTCTTTCTGTAGGTGTATAATGAGGTCCTGGACTCTTGTGGGGCGAACTTCCTTTGACCTCACCCGACACTCCAGTTTATCCCACAGGTGTTCAGTAGAGTTGAGATCAGGCCTCTGTGAAGGCCAGTCAAGTGTATGGCGACTTGTATGTTTACTAACTACACAGTTACAGCAGCAGCCTTATGACATGGTGCATTGTCTTGCTGAAAGAGACGATTGTCATTTCCATAGAAATGCCATAAAATGAGAAGCTTCTTTCTCCCCTTCAACATGAATTGACTATTCTTGGCAGTCTGCCAACGACAGCTCTTGCTTATATGGTCGGACTTTAAGAGGCGTTCACTGGGCATCCAGCACAACCCATCCCCATCCATCTGCTTTGGTAGAGGGTGGAGCATGATTCATCACTTCATAACACAGCTTTCTAAGCTTCTGCATCCCACTATACATGCATTTTGCACCACCGAAGATTACACTGCATGTTGGTTTGGGTAATGTGAGCTTACATATTGCACTCCTACCATGTTGTGAGTTTCGGTTCTGAATGCTTTTCTGCAGATTGATATTCCAGTCACTGTCTGAAACTCTGCATTCAACATGCCAAGTGACGAATAGCAATTTTTACATATTATCCTTCTTAGCATCCTACTGTTACATTCAGTGAGTGTTGATGAGTCATCCACTGTAGGTAGCATTTGCACTTCACTCCCTGCATTACCATCTCAGTATGGTATCCCTGGTTGTTGATCTGGGATAGCCCAATTTGTCAACAATATATCAAACAGATGGGCCTGCAACATGTCATCCTGTCACAATGCCTCTTTCAAACTCCTTCAGTTCCTTTCTAGCAAGCATTTCACCTGGACACAGTTGTCCTGATTGTGATTATCATATTTCTCCAATGGGGTGTCCATTAACTGCTTTCCAAGCAGTGTATGTGGTTTCTCCTCTTGGGGCACTCTTTCGTGGCAGAGGGGGCCTCCCAGCGATGGAACTGGTCCTTTTGTTCTTTCTCTTTTTTTTTTTTGCTTTTCTTGTATTTTTTGCTCCACTGCTCTTGAGTCTGTTTTGCTGTCCTTCCTTATAGAACACCATCATTGGGATCCAATGCCCTGTCTCCATGTTTGACATGCGGTGCAACCTTATGGACATCTGGAAAGGGGATCCTTACACTGCTTTCGTCTCTGCTTCGGCAAGACAGATAGTCATGGATGGCCCATCCAGTATCCATTGGCAGCATGCTTGCCTGCAAGGGTCAATAGTGTCATAGTAAGTCTACTATCCCATGGTCAGGGGACAGGGCTCAAGCTTTGCTGTGATGCTGGTATAGCATTTGGGGCCAGCCCTGGCATTCCACTCCTGAGCACAGTCGTTGCTTGTTGCTTAGTGTGTCTCCATGGTGGGCGAGGAGTTCTGGCATCCAACAAAAAATCTCTTGAGCATTAATTCTTCATCCTCAAATGTTTAAGAGACCTAACAAGGTCCCAACCAAATACTTAACTGTAGATACATAACAGAAGTAAGAAACAAAAGACATAATATCAACATGATGATGTTTTCTCATCATCATGCAATCAGTGAAAAGCCAATAGGGAACATATCCTTACCTTTATTCAAAAGGGTTTAGAAGGACTGGCAGGGTTTTCCCAAAACAGTTAAGAACCTATGTTCTAAATTCTTGATGAGGGAATATGTTCATAACTTAGAGATCAACGAGTGATAGGTATGAGATGCATTCTGATACCTAGCAATGGTCACCTGGTTTCGACCAGGAAAAGTAAGGACAATACAGCCTTACTTTTGATACACTTAAACCTCCAGCATCTGTAAGAGTTGGGTATCTCAACTGCCCTATTAAGCTATGCATTCCTAATCTCTTGAGACACTTTAAATGTCAGAAATACAAGCATGTCCAAACTGCTTCATTGCTCTATGCCTAATGCGGCAGTAAAGAACATGATAATAAATATTGCTCTGCCGTGAAAGCTAAATGTGTCAACTGTCAGAGAGAACTTCCAGCCTACTCATGTTCATGCCAGTTGTGGAGGAATGAAAAAGAAATTCAAAAGATTAAAGCAGAACAAAATGTCGTATCAGGATGCAAAAATAATGGCAAGAAAGTGGTCATGAAGAAAATATCAACAGTAACTCGTATGTCTGTTCTACAATCCAATAATTTCATCATACCTGAACTTTATATTAACATGGCTGCTTCTCTGTGGAGCACATCACTTGAACTACCTACGGTCTTACTCCTGAAACAGCTCCAAAAATGGTCATTCGATGAAACCCCACTTGTAAACAAAATAATGGCAAGGATATCAAGTGACAGATAAATCACCAGATATCCTCACAGAAGAAAAAAAAAATTATACTTTGGTATCCACTCCAAGTAAATTAAATTTACCATATCCTGACACA
Organism: Typopeltis vanoorti; assembly: GCF_054136105.1. Classification (NCBI taxonomy): domain Eukaryota; kingdom Metazoa; phylum Arthropoda; class Arachnida; order Uropygi; family Thelyphonidae; genus Typopeltis; species Typopeltis vanoorti. The sequence continues at coordinate 110,888,736 of NC_143564.1, forward strand.
TCAGATGATGTATTAGATATTTTTCGAGAGGAAGAAATAGACATTGGTTATCCATACTTCCCAAAATCATCTGTAAAGCTAAGCTCTCAACCTCTCAGAAATCAGACAAGTGTGCAAAGCCAGAACAATATAAAAATTTTTACCATGAAACTGTGATGCATTTTGCCAGAATATCGATAGCAAGATTCTGTTGCAGACACATAAGCTCTTCTGTTTCTGTCTGCAGGAAACACATAACATGTTGAGGACCCCATCTTAAATAATTTCACTGTTATTCATAAGGACAGAACTGGAGATGGTCCTACTCGTGGTGGAGTAGCAATCCTGGTGGCCAATTATAATCCTTTCCAGCAAGTCCAGCTTGAATACTGCCCTGGAAGCAGTAACTGTTTGCCTCTCTGTGGGGTTTCTTGTTACAGTATGGTCCATTTATTTACCACCAGGTGAGTTAAATGAAGTTGATCTTGATGACCTTATCTTACAACTTCCCGAACCCATACTTCTTATGACTTTAATGGGCACAGTACTCTGTGGGGCAGTTCCAACACAAATGGATGAGGGCTATTTAAATTTTAATATTTATTGATTGAATGTGTGACAGTGATGAATTTTCCCTTTTGAATAATCGACTCAATACTTTCTTCCATATGCCTATCCACTCATATTCTGAAATAGATCTTACAATCTGCTTCCCTGCCATTTTTCCACAGGACAGTGGAAAAATGGCAAGTGATCCTGTTTTCAGAACCATGTTCTACTACACAGATGTCCACATGGAAAATGAATGAGCTGACTGGAATACTTTTTTTCATCTTGAAAATTTAATGCTTGAAGCAGTTAGCCAAACATCTATCAATGAAGGTGAAATATGTAACAGATGGTATTGTCGCAGTAACACCCTCAATTTCAAAAACATCAATTCAGTTTCCACTGTATCCTAAGCCTTGGTGAAACCCAGAGTGCCAGGCAGCCAAAAAAAAAAATGATGAAGACAGAGCATGGAGTATATTTCATAGATACCTCATCACATCATACTTAATAAGCTTTTAAATGTGCTCGGTACAAAGCATATTATGTGAAACATTAAAGTCACAAACAATCTTGGATGAAATTTAATTAATGATAATTGATTAATCAAAAAACCAGTGTAAAAATTGTATGGGATAAAATCTGGAAAATGAAGGAAGATACAGAGCATACCATTTGTCTACCTTGAACCATAGTGGATGTGTTGTTGCTGATCCCAAAACTATTGTAGACACTTTGGAAGAAAATTTTGCAGAATCTCAGCAACAGTTTCATATCCTACTGAATTTTTAATATTTAAAGAGCAATGAGAGAAACAGCTAAATTTTTCTACCAATGGACTTGAATCTTATAATCAGCAATTTATTAAAGAGGAACTAAAAAAGAGCCCTTTTATTGTTTCACTCCAGCACAACAGGTCTGGCGACGTCCATTATGAAAATACTTGAAGAATAGTTTCTTTCCAACACACACAAACAATTATTGACCTATTGCTCTGACCAGCTGTCGTTATAATATATTGGATAAAATGATTAATGCAAGACTTTTCTGGTAATTAAAAAGCAACAGTTTTTCACTCTAGTACATAATGTAAATATTGTTCAACTTTGGTACATTTAAAAATGTGATGCATTCCTGAAACAAGAACATCTGGTTTCAGTGTTTTTTGATATGGAAAAAGATTATGACAACTTGGAGATATGGCATATTAAAAGATCTCTTTAACCTAGGTCTCAGAGGAAACCTTCCTGTATTTATTAAAAACTGTCTGTCTAGCTAAATCTTCTAAGTCAGAGTGAGAAATCACTATCTCAGCCATATCATCAAGAACAGGGTGCCCCTGCCCAAGGCCCTGTCTCTTAATCATTACACTTTTTTGCTATCATAGTTAACTCAATCACTAAATAGCTTTCTATCACCTGTAGGCAATGCTCATTATGTTGACTTCACATTTTCAGCAAAAAAATTGCCTGTGTACATTTCTGCCAAAAATGCACTCTTCACCAGATCATGAGTTAAGAATGGAACAAACTGTTATTCCAGTAACAACAAAAGGCATGTTCTTGGGACTCATCTTTGACAGAAAACTTATATTATTTACACGCATTCATCAACTAAGAGAAATACGAAAGAGAGCATTTAATCTCCTTTGCAGTCTGTTGCCTACTCAGTCTTTATGTTGAAGCAAATGAATGGGCTCTGTCACTTAGATGGAAACAGTTGTCTCCTAACTGTGCCTAAAAATAACATCTCTTTCAGAGCTTCCTACATGGGCAATTATTAGAATCCTCAAGATCTACCATGACCAGTGACATGAACTCTGATCTCCTAACTAGTTGTCATTGTCCCAGAGTTCATATCACTGGTCATGGTAGATCTTGAAGATTCTAATAATTATCCATGTAGGAAGCTCTGAAAGAGATGTCATTTTTAGCCTTCACTGCCACCAAAAACTCAGTCCTGTCTGATCTCCCTTCAAGAAAGAGCTCACATCCCTCCCCCATCCCTTGAATAATGCTGAGATATCCAAACACAATCAGATTTCTTTTCTTGGATTGACCTGCACTTCCGATCTTTCCTGGCACAATCACATTTCAACTATATCTTCTATAACCACCAAAAAACTTAGTGTACTTTTTTTCACAATACACTATTTCACCTTCACAGCTGCTAACTCTATACAAATCCCAAATCCGTCCAGTCATGGAATATTGTTCCCATATTTGGGTTGGTGCCATGGACAGTGCTCTGCTAAATTGGCTGCTATTATTCCTCCAATCTCCTCCAAAATCAAATCATTAAAACAAGAGCCACTGCTGATCAACATCCTTTTACAGTCCATATTGAAACTCACCAAACAAGCTTCACTGCTTCCTCTTTCATTCCATCTACTTCTATTCTTTGGAATAGTCTCTCCCCACTCTGCCTTCCCCAAAGATTACAACATTTAGCTGTTCAAGCAAAATATGAACAGATTCCTCAGTTCTTTTATTCCTCTTGTCCACACACACACACACACATGGCATTAATGTAATGTTGTGGATCAGATATAAATAAAAAAAACAACATTTTTTTTTTCCCTTTGCATTGGAAAGCTCAATATCATAAATATCAGACTGTCATATGTCCCCTTGGTATGTTAGAGATTTTTGAAGTCATTGGCATGAACACTGACAACATTGCCTGCACCAAACATAACAGCATTCCTCCATGGTAGGTTTGCGCTCCACCCTGTAATTTCTCACTTTGTTAACTACAGAAGTCTCATGCTCCATTATTTGTCTACCTGCAATTGTGTAATGTACATAAAGCATCCCATTTTGATTTCTTGTTCATTTATACTGACAGTTCAAATTTTGAGACCTCTGTTGGCTGTCCTGCTGTGTTTCTTAACATTACTAGAGCCCACTTAATTGCACTAATTATGCTGCAGAGTTGCATGCCATTTTATATGCACAAGGGATGCTTGCCCTTGTACATATAAAAGAAAAAGCTGCCAGAAGGTTGTAATTTATATGGACTCATTGAGTTCCTCACAGGCCATCTTGTCTCCTGTGTATAATCCACATCCAGTGCTTTTTTTTTTTTTTTTTAGATTTTACAACAGTTGTATAAGATGAAGATCCTCTGGTTGATAGAGTAATGTAGGTAAGGGAAGTCAGTAAGATGGATCCATAACCTCAGGACAAGGATCGGCTCTGGGGGTCCGAAGCAGGTATGGCACTGCACTGGAACTGTACGAAACTGTCCAGTGATGGAATGGTTGAGCTCAGACCAGCGCGGGACCTTCTCGTGGAATGCCTCAGCTGCACGGCATGCCGAATGGCCGATCTGGCATGACCGTTTCAGTCGGCAACTAACAGCTGACTCAGAACTGGCACAGACCAAAGGACTGTGTAATTAAAACAAAGTAGTTTGATGGCCATTGAGAGGTGTTGCCGCCAATGTTATTTTCAGTATGAATGTTTAAGTGAAAGAATATCAGCCAAATCTTCTGGTAATTGGTGGGAGTAAACATGGCTCTTATTGAGGTGGATGTCAATAGATGTGGTGAGTAGAGCCCTGGTTCTGTTGGTGAATTAACCTACAAACTCTCCTAAAGTCTTCATTAAAGAATAAATCATCAGATGAAGCTGGATGATAGATATGGAGTGCTGATAGCACAAAACAAATCCTGGTGCAATGCCAGGTCCAACAGGCCTCTTATGAGGATCCCATAGAGATGCATGGTGCTCTCTTTGACATGGAGTTGGTCACCCACCTTGCCTTACCTGTGTGCTCATCATGGGGAACTAAGACCACTTATGATCTGGAAAAGGTGAGAGCACCCTTAAAGGCTCTCATCCCGCCCCTATGCATGCACACCATAGGGAGGTCTTTCTGACTCTTTGGCGTTGCCGTTCTTGTTGGATTGGGTTTGGTGGACTCGATGGGATGATGAGATTTCCAATGAATTACTCTGTGAGATGAATGAAATATGCTTGAAGTTCCCAAATAGGGCTAGTTTGGGATATAGCTATTAGGTATAAAATAGATTAGTTAGATTTAAGTAGTAAGATAGATTTAAGGTAGTACTTATATCTAATAGGGAACAAGAAGTCATGTGCTTGGTCAAATATATGTAATGAATGATACATATATTTGACCAAGCACATGACTTCTTGTTCCCTATTAGATATAAGTGCAAATTTTGGGCCGAATCCAGGGCCGGCACTATCAACAGTACGAACCCACTGGAAATAATCTTAATAATATAGGCATTTATTTTGCACTGGCGAGTATGGCTAATGGTCATACTGTGGTAAACGAATGTCTTTAGGTTCTTAATGCGGGACGATGGCAGAGTACCATTTGGTACTCTGCCATCGTCCTGTACTGATGACTAGTCATTGCGATAGTAATCCTGCTCAGTACAAGAGGAACCGCAGGTTCAGACATTTGGTACATATACTTGGTCGAGTGACCAGTGGTGCGAAACTACCATCCGTGAGATTATGACTGAACGCCTCTAAGTCAGAATCCCGTCTAGCCACTGCAATGATACTGTTCATGCCTTGCATGTTGAAAGGCAATGCTAGCCAGATTTGCTTTCATACTGTTATGGTGAGATCACTCTGGCAATGAAGCCATAGAACGGAAGCATTAAGGCAGCCATTGAGACTATGCAGCTACTGCTTCCTATGCTGCACCATTCAGGTGTGACGCATTGGCATCAAATCGTCTACAGGCGACCTAGGTACTGGTTTGGGTGTCATGCTTAGAAAAGCAGCCACCATACTGCGACCTGTTGAGACCCATCATCTGATTCCCAGCTGCTTTAGAATTAAACAAAGAGATTGCAGATGTTAGATCAGCTCATACTTTTTCCATGCACTGTTTGATAGTTTGATACAGACTTCAGACACCTTATAAGATTAAAGCTAATTACTCAATGGCAGTCTTCATAGCAAGAAGCAATTGGCATTGTTAAATACTTTGTATGTCGCACCTTATTGTCCTTTATAAATCTTATCTATAGTTCTTTCTTCTTTCTACCAATTGTTTTGCTGTTCCTGTTCCAGCCGCTAATATACAATGCTTAGTCTTAATTAGAGCCGATTTCTATCAGACACCGTTCTTTCTAATGGATCACGTGTGCTATTCTTGCAAAGAGAATGCTCCAGGCGAGAGCCAAATCCTTCTATTGTTGTAGATCTGGAGTTCGCACCTTTTCGGAATCAAGAAAAATTTATTTGTTAATACAGCTGCGCCATCTTGATTCCTATACAGGAAGGATATTCCTATCAGAGAGTTAACACGCAGATAATCACACGACATTAGAATCTATTATTTATTTATACCCTATTAGTTTATTCCTCAATCAGCAGTAGTAACCAAATTTTCTCCCCCCCCCCCCCCTTGCACTTGTATTTTACACAGGTCCTAATTTTAGCAAGCGGTACATTGGCGTGAGAAATCAGGCAAGTTTCTTAGGTATAGAAAACAAAAACATTTATTTTACACCAAGCTATTGTACACAGAGATCAAAATTTAGCTTCAGACATATAATAACTTGTTCTTAAAAGGATATCTCAAAATTTCTCAGACAATCTATCTAATTATAACTAAGTAGTCACTTAACACATTTCCAACAGATCAATTAATCTAATTCTCGTTAACTTATCACAGTTATATAAATGAACATTCCTTCAACTTCCCAGATTAGACTATAATATACCAAAATTCTATTATGGGCATAACTTAATAACAATGAACTTCTGGAAATACAACAGCCAACGACAAAGTAAAACACTATAGTCCAGACAGTCATAAAAAGGTCTTATCACATACACGGTTAGCACTTTCACTCGCTCTAGTCCTGCTCTCAGTACAAAAGACAAAAGTTTCTACTTTACCGACCACGTGGGCATAACCTCAATCTTTGCTGATTCGTTTTGGTTAGGTTCCTAGGTCTGCTATCTATAATTTCCTCTAACTTCTTAGCACCTGTGATTACGATCACGAATCACCGCTATTCCTATAACACTGTTTCGACAGATAGGCACATATGACTCGGCATAAGGCTGCGGTCTCCGCTGGCTGCATGGCTATGCCGTTGCTACACTTGAAGCAGATCACTACCTGACTTTGTAGCTATCGTTGACCTTCCTTCTAGTCGTCGCCATGAACTGCTTCCATCGGATCCCACCTTTGAGGGAGAGAGAGAGAGAGAGAGACACCACACCGAACAGAGGACTATGAGAGGGCTATATTCACTGGCAAATCCTTATATAGCCCTAGTTCGCTCTCCCAACTACGTCACTGGTTGCTCACGACACCTAACTTTTTTTTTTTTGCACACTCCCCTACGCTTCTTCCCCGAAATGCACCCCATCACGTGGGTGCCGTACACGTGTCTCAGACTTTGCATTGTGATGCCCCGGGGTTATGTTGAAAAGCCGATTAGGCTAAAGTGGACTTGGCTTAAATTTTCTCCTTCTAAAGTAACTCTCACTAAGACCTTTTAGTCTCTGGTATATTATTTCTAAGACAGTTTACAAATTATCACTTACACCTATGTACAAGCATTTCCTTTTTATAGAGTTTTTAGATCCTAGTAAAATCCTGAATGAAATGTTCAATAACAAATTGAACCTATCATTCCAGATTTAACAAATGTTTCCCCTTTCACAAAAAAATTTTCTCATAGGAAAATTTTTCATCACCTTTCTCCTTCAATTTTTCTGGAGAAGATTTTAGACTTCAGCTTATACTCTCGCCTTCCCCAAACTTCTCTTGAACCTAAATTGTACCTCATTTTAAACTGAACCTTATTCTCATGATTACACCTAATTTCATTGCTATCTTTTAATGTTCTGGACCTAAATAATTCTTCATTAGATTTGTTCAAAGAGCTTGCACAATCTGTTAGTAAATGTGCAGCTTTTGTACCAAGAGCCAAATCTCAACACAACAGACCACCTATAGCCTTCCTGAGCATAAAAAGAAAATAGAGGAAGTTTGCATAATCAAGTTGACGCTGAGTTTGTACCTCAACTTCTTGTCTTCTGTGCCTGATTCTCCTCTGTCTGTTATGAAAACTTTTAGATCCTTCTATTATCTCAATATGGTTTACTCAGATTGTTCTTGGGTGACCTTCTAACTGTTGTTCTGCATCATCTTGGTCAATTACTAACTTAACGCTTGATAATTGGGATGTCTCATATTGATCATTCTCATTGGAGGTAGAAGCCTTTTCAGAAATAATCTGATTGTTAGTGGAACCCTCGCTAGCTCCGTTATTCTGCACTACGTTACTTCCACATTGCATTACTTCTCCATGTGAGTCTTCATTTTTATCTCTGCAATAAAAATTTTTGCTCCTTCTACCAAATCGTTTTCTTCCTATAAGAAATATCTCATTTCGTGAGTAGTCACATGAAAACTTGTATTTTTCTAGAAAGTCATTTCCAAAAATTACATGAACGTGTGGGCGAGATGTCCTAGGTAGGACCAACAACTCATGCCTAACACACATATTAAACTCTGGTAGATCTACCTTCAAGAATACTAATTTTGACACACGGACGGTAGACATCGACACTCCGGATAACCATACAGGCCTAAAATAAAAGATGTTATGCCTCACATGGGGCCTTATCCTCTCAAAATAATCCACTGTAATAATAGAGGCCTGGGAACCTGTATCTAGAAGTACTTTACAGATACATAGATAATTCCCTTTACTGTCAACTCTGGGGACTGGTAGTGGTTCCTCTGACCCTCTTTCCAAGCTCTGTTTGCATACATGTGGGAATTTGATCTCCCATCATAACCTCTGCTGGATCTTCGCTTGCTATTGAAGCAATTGCGAGCAAAATGCCCAGGCTTGCTGCAACTGATGCATTTAGGAGGTTCTCTTCTGTCTTCTTCTCTTTCCAGTCTCATCGTAGAGCTTGATGCATTCTGATTAGTCACTTCAGCCAGTTTCTTCATTACTGTATCGAACTGGTCAAACAGGGGTTGTTGCAGTTTTTCAACCTCTAACCTTACTATCTCAGTAGTCCGATCGACTTGGGGGGCAGGGAGTTCAGAGGTTTTTGTGGATACTGCCGCCAACTGGGTTAAAACAGCGTCAAGGCGATCCATGACTGGTTGTTGTAAGCGTTCGACCTCTCTCTGACTATCGATTGGACCTCTTTTATATCCAACACTCCACTTGTTATTTGATTCGTGTTGACGGAACCAGTTCTATCTCCCTCACGCTATCTAAATTCTTATGCCTCTCCCTTTTCTCGTGAGATTCTTTCTCTGGCTTGGAGTTATTATTAGAATTTCCTTCCTTATTAATTAGGTTTACATAGCCAGTAGCAGATGCAGGACCAAGGTCACCAAGCATTTGCTCTTTATCTCTCACTGCATTTAGGCACTCCTCTAAGTTAGTTACTTTCTTTTTGTAGGCTGTTTCTCTGAGCTCTTGCTTCATTCCCAGCCTCAATTGGTGAAAGATCGCCCATTCCAGATGAGGCTTATCCTCGTTAGATACTTGCAGGGTGTGAGCGAGGCTCAATAACCTGTGATAAAAGTCAGTCACGTTCCCTCGGTCTTTTTGCACCATTCTCTATAATTTCCATAAGTTTGGACCAAGGCTTCTTAACCTAGAAAACTGAGAGATGAGGACTTTCTTGAAATTTGCATAGTCTAGTGTTTCCTTAAGTATGGGGGAAGAATAGAGAAAATTCTTAGCCTTCCCCACCAACTTACTATACGCAACAAGATCAAAAGTTGGAAGTCCGTCCACCTCCCTGCCTTCCTCAACTCCTCGACGTAGCTAAAAAAGCTTAAAACATCGTCATTCTCCTCTCCAGAAAACTGCAGAATAACCTGTTGAGGAAGCATGAAATTAAGGATTGGCAGTCTAGTCAATGTTGAATACAGAAAGGCAAGAAGTTGTTCTTGTTAGGCTCTGCATAGATCACAGTCATCTTACACATTCTTATTTACTGAGGGCTGATGACCGAAATATTATTTACTAATTTATCTCTTTATGACTATTTATTAATACCTTGTGTACTGCTATAGCTTTTGGTATGGCACAGTGTGATCTTTACTGTCCTTGTGTCAGTAAATCGTAAATCAACCAGCAAACCAGATGTGACTTTAGGGTTGTGCTATCACTTCTTCCTCAATTTTTCCCACATATAAATTAGTGATAGAGGTGAGCCCATTACCAGGCCATATTTTTGTTAGTAAAATCAACCTTTCCAAGTAAGGAATAAGGATTGGAGGCAGTGATGTAAGAGATGTGTAATGTCAGGAGGAAATAGGTTTGAAAGGATATCTGTTGATTCTTCCACACAGATATTTGTAAATGACAAAACTACACCCAAACTAGCTAATATATCTGATGGAATAATTAGTGTATATCTGAATGCTAATCTAGATGGAATTTTATCATGTATCCAGGTAAAACTTTTAGGTAGAAGATGAATTTCATCACCTGGTGTGAGACCACCATCCCACTTACTGAAGACCTAAAATGACTTGCAAAAGTTCCATGTTTGGTCTCTAGAGCAGGATTTCCAGACTTTGTAAAAAAAATATGTAAGAAATACAAAAAATATAGAGAGTCAATACTAATGAAAAAAAAAAAAAATTTTTAACCTGTCCACTGCAGGGCCAGTGCAAGAGTATATGACACCCCTAGGCAAAGAAAATTTAGGTGCCCCTATACATTGTCTCTATGCAGTAATTAGTGGACATTTTTTTCGATACCCAAATTCGATTAGTGGGTCTATATACATCTTAAAAATAAATGTTACAGATTTTAAAAATTTTCTGTCTTTACATTTTTCTGGCTAACTATTTTAAAAAATCACTCACCAGAATGAAATAATTTAGTTACCGATTTAAAACATTTTACAAAGTTATTTTTAATGGCATACTACACTACTTCCATGTACATATACCAGGGTTTCCCAAACAGTGTTCCGCGGAAGGTGAATAAGTGTTCCACGAGAAGTTCCTGGAATTTGTCATTTTAGTTTTCTAAGCATTTTTTATGAATAAATATTTTATAGTGGAAATATTCTGAGGAGAATAATATTCGAGAATATGTCAAAAAGCTCAGATCCAGAATGCCTAATAACATTTGTGTATCGTTAATTTTCACACATCGAAACCTTTCAACATTTGGGAAAGAGAATACCACTGTTTATGATCGGTCATAAAAATTTCCTGCAAGCGGATTATAACAATCGGCGGTGTCTTCTGTTCTCAAAACTGAAGGAAATGCCATCTGTGTAGCAAATGTCAGTGACCAAGTGGCATATTTTTAAACATGGAAATATTCATGAATTATCGTTAATTTTCACATTGAAATCTTTCAACAATTGGGAAAGAGAATACTGCTGTTTATGACAGATCATAAAAACTGCCTGCAAGCTGATTACAACAAATGGCGCCGTATAAGATTTTTCGTACAAGCGAAGTTTTTAAGCAGCAATGCAGAGGCTGATCCTGATGAATAATTTCTGATGATCCTGATGAACAGTAAAATTTGCAGAAGAGTAGAAGAGGCAATAGGGCCATACCGTCGGTTGTATGAAAAAAAGAAACAAAATGCCCGCCAAACTATGTTAGCTCAATTCTTTGTTAAGAAGTAGAATAATAAAATTTATATTCTGAATATGTTTTATTGTCTTTCAGCTTCATGATTTTACTTTAACTAGGCCCTGAGACATACCTTAATTCTTTTATAAAAAAAATTAAGGTTCAAAAAAGAAATTTGAGGAATGAATTATACTTTTTTCCCATAGGTTATTATATTTGATTTGTGCATTTTCGATTAATGCACCTGTTTTAAAGAATGCATTAGGCACACCAATCGGGGGATTGCTGTATATATATATTTTGTCATACTCACATAAGTACACGTACGCCTATGAAGATTTATATATAAAATTTATTAATCAAAACCAATACATTTGTATAAGTATATAATTACTCCTAATATCTGTATAGAAAGAAAATTATTACATCTTAAATACAAAAATTATGAAAAATTAATCTTTTGGGCTTTTGCTGTGGCAAAGTTTTGAATTAATTCATCTATATTGATTGTAGATGCAATTTCATGCTCTGTAGATATTATTGCTAGACCAGTGAGTCATTCCTGAGCTATCGTAGAGCGAGTGTAAGTTTTTGTAAGTTTTAATTTCGAGAAACTCCTTTCTGAACTTGCTATCGATACTGGTAATGTCGAAAAAATTCTCAGAGCAATAAACACATTTGGAACACTATTTTCTAAATTATTTTTGCATATGTATGACAGGACATCTAATGAGGAAGTATTTTCTGGAATTCACCTTGCTATTATTTGTAATTCGCTACATAAATCTGTATCTCTACAATATCTCTAGAATTATCATGTGTTAAATAATTTTCCAATATCAAACTTTTCATTAATTGTAGACATGTGCTTGAATTTTTCATCAACAGATGCAATTGCGGTATCAATACTTAAATCTGTCTTTATACTTAAATTGGTATCCATCTTAAATTTTTGTTTAAAATCTGTTATGAATTCATCCTCTGCTTCATACACAAATTGTTTCTTGTTCAAAATTAGGCGTTACACCTAAGACCTCAGCAATTTTTTCCGTTAATCTTTTCAAATTCATCCTCATTTCGGATTTTCATTAAGAAATTCTTTGTATCATTAATACAATTTATGGCACCATTTATATTAAAGCTTGTATTCTGAAGTTGTTTACTTGTAAAGTTTTCAAAAAGTATATTATACCACATTACTAAGGACGCAATAAATTTGAACTTCCTTAAAGTTTTAAGAAGACTACTTGCATCTAATTTCATGGTATTTCCACTTAATCCACATAAACTATCATCTTGAGATATTTCTTGCAGTGCTTCGCAAACATCGGACAAATTATATCGTAGGGGCTTTAATGAGTCAATTTGACTCTCCCATCGTGTATCACAGACTGGTTTGAGTGTAAAATTACTTATGTGTCTTTTGAGGTATTCCCATCGAGTCAAACCAGAAAAATATACATATAGAAGATATACTGTGTCAAAAAATGCTGTGGCATCTAAAGTGTTAGCAGTGCAATTCACTACCAAATTTAATGAATGTGAACTACAGGGTACATACGTTGCACTCGGGTTAATATACGAAATTCGTCGCTGCACACCTTTTACATCACCTTTCATATTACTGGCATTATCGTATCCTTGACCTCGTAAATCTTGTATTGGTAATGAAAATTTGTCTAGAGTTCCTAGTATTTCATTTGATAAAAATTCTCCAGTGGTATTTTTTATTTCTATAAATCCCCAAAAGTGTTCTTTTATAGAAACCGTGCTATTACTAGTGTCTACGAATCGAAGTACTATGCCCATTTGTTCTGTGTGACCAATGTCGGACTTACAGTCAATAATTATGGAAAAATATTTTGCTGCAACAATAGATTCTAAAATTTTCTTTTTTTATCACATTGGCGAAGATGTTTATTATTTCATTTTGAATATCTTTTCCAAGATAATGCACATATGTATCTTTATCTTTTATTCTTCGAAGATGTTCATTCATTATTGGATTAAACTTGGCTAGAAATACGACAAATTTCAAAAAATGTTCGTTTCTATGCGAAAACAATGTCTCATTTGTTCCTCGAAATGATAAATTTTGAATAGCTAACCTCTGAACTAAAGCAAAGAGTCGTTCTAATAATTGTACCCAATGTTTCTCCTCTTTTCTAATAACTAGCAAGTTCTCTTCATCAGTGGTTTTCTTTTCTTTTATTCGAATTTCTGATTCTTTCCACTTATGATAATTTTCAATGTGTCTTTGACTTTTTTCATGTGCATCTAAAATAGAAGCATTTTTCCAGTCCCTCAATCCAGAATCAGCAAGGTTAATCCGCCATTGATCAAATAATAAACAGCAGAAGCAAAATGCAGAATCCATGGATTTTGAATACAATAACCACAAACGCTGCATTGTCTTGCCGTTAAATAGTTTTCGAGTATAATGAGTCATTGAAAATCTTCTATTATTGTTATCTTTCGGAAAATCAAAATTATGAATCTGTTCAGGTCCATGTTCAACTAATAGTTGACATAATTGATTGATATTGGAAAATTTTACAGGACACAAGTTGCTGGATCATTATAATTTAAATTTGTAAAATCAAATCTTTTTATGATTGGGTCTGTGGAACAACCAGCTTCAGAATTAACAATACTCATATGATCTGTAGATTTCTCCTTCGATGTTTTGATCCAATTTTTGGTATCTTGTGAATTCTCCTCTAATTCATTAATCGAAACTATAGACGAATGTTTTTTCAATCTTTCTTCCTTTTCCGCTTTACGTTTGAGATATTGAAAACCCGATTTCTTTTTATCTGTTTTCAAAATCCAGTAACTGAAATATTTATAAATAAAAATAAACTTAATTATAAAAAATATGGATTTTAAACTATTCAGTAATTCCCAAATAAATTTCTATACATTTACTTAATGAAGTATTTATCAATTATATATTCTTTATAAGTCATAACTATATAACTCATCTATCATACATTTATAATCTAATAATTCAACAATATCATTTTCTATGAACATAATTGACAAATTTCTCAAATGCATCTGACTTAAAGAATTGTGTAAATATTTTTAACGCGTTTAAGTACAGAAAATGAGCGTTCACTGCTAGCATTACAAACAGGCAGTGTCCAGGGCCGCATTTATACTTTTGGAGGCTCGAGGTGCAACATCATTATGAGGCCTCAAAAATAAGTATTTTTTTAGTTTATTGAAAATAAAAGTCAACATTTCCATAAGAACTAATTTTAATAACACAATACAACATTGCTATACATATATTTGCATTTTAAAAAAAATTATAAAAATAAATCAGTTCAAATTTAAATAAAAAAAATCAATAACTAAAAGTTTTTTTTTTTTTCTGGCTTTGGTTTTAGCAAATATATCTATAATGTCATCATAATTAATCGAGTCCATTATATCTGATTCAGTGCATAATAATGACAGGTCACTTCTTTTATTTTGATGCAAGTTGCTTCTTAAATAATTTTTTATTCGTTTCAACACTGAAAATGATCATAGTTGTTACAAAAATTCTGAATACCGAAAACATATTAAAAGGTATTGTAATGTTGAAAGTTTATTTTTCACTTGGTTAGACTATAATAAATTTAGTTTAATCTTTTATCCAAGTGTGAGCAAACTTGTGTCTGAAAATATCTTCAGGACTGGGGTAAGGTAGTGCAACTCGTAGCAAAGGTGGACCAAGCTAACATCACTCCTATCTCAGTATCTCCCATAATGCAAAACACATCTCCTTGCGGATATGTATAATGTTATGCATTTAGGGAAGGGCCACTGATACTGAGATAGGAGTGATGTTAGCTTGATCTACCTTTGCTACAAGTTGGCTGGTGTTATACTATCTTACCCTAGTCCTGAAGATATTTTCAGGTGCAAACTTTGCTTGCTCACACTTAGATAAAGGATTAAACTAAATTTATTAAGGTATGGTAATAATTTAGTATAAGGATAAAAGTTTTTTTTTTTTAAAAAAAAAAAGAAAAGAAAAGAATTTAAATACAATAAATTTAAGCTTGCTAATCAAGATATAAAAATAGGAACTTCGTCAACTGTAAAGTTCAGATATTCTCACTAAAAATAAAAATTTTGAAATTATGGTAATAAAAATTATAGCAAAAATCATTATATTTATGGAATTACAACATGGATCTAAATATAAAATGTTTCAGTTTGCAGTAACATGCGCAGTATGCCTCCCTGGTTGACAGAATGGTTAACGTATCTGCTTTCCAACCACCCAACTTTAGGTGAAAGGTAAATTTTGTAGCCTAATGCGAGACCACCTTACTTACTGGAGGACTGGGATTCACATAAAAAGCATATAATATATATAGGATTAATTCAGTTCCAACTTTATCGCACAATTATTAAGATTTATTCAACTCCAGATTTGATTTTTTTAAGTTGCAGTAATAAGCATAATAATTCCAGCTTTAGTTAAAATGTAGAGACAATCAATAGTAACGATAACTTGCTATGCTCGCTAACACCCACTTTTTTTACTCGACATTTTACCCTAAAATAACTAGAATCTTAATGCACAAAAAAATGAATGAACTGAAAAATCAATTTAATTTAGAAATAATAATAAACTTGAAAATCAAATGCTCTGTTTATGTGATATAGAAACTGCTCTCACCCACTAATTAATATAATTAGCAGCAGCACACAAAAAAAAAACCTCTGTTGTCTCAGAAACGTGTTTCAAAATGATCGCAAGTTCAATATTCAGCGATCTGTTCTTTTCTAACAGGATTCTGGGAAATCACCCTGTGATTTCCCAGAATCCTGTAGCATCCTGTAAAATCCTGTAGAATCCTATAGCCTTGCATAAGAGTGTAAAAGTGATCTTTCAGTGAAATTTAATCTTTGTTTAAGTGAAACAATTTGAATAGGTATATGGATATCTATTTCCATTCAGCAGTAACAGTGTTTTTGCCACATACCTGACTTTCTACACAATCAATGATAGTTGTTTTTTAATAGCTCTTAATTTTGTTTAGGAATGGAGGAAAGAGTGATGTAAAAGAAGTTAGAGATGATAAAGGTGAAATGAAAATGGAAGAAAAAGATATCCTTGAAGTATGGAGTAATTACTTTGAAAATTTGTTAAATGAAACAAGCAGTAATGACAGCACAGTGATAAAAAAACACTGACCAGGCATGCAGTCAGGAATACATATCCATACTTGAAGTAGAAAAAGCCATCAAAGGCTTGAAAATGTGGAAAGGCAGTAGGAGTAGATGATATTCGACCAGAAATGCTGAAGTATGGTGGTATAAAAGTCTTGCAGTGGCTGCACTGCATAGTTCAGAATGCCTGGGCAGAGGGACGAATTCCCGATGATTGGAGTAGAGCTCTCATAGTACCCATATATATTAAAAAGGGAAATAAAACAATGTGAGAATTACAGAGGTATATCCTTATTGAGTGTTCCTGGTAAGATATATGCAAGTATACTTGAGAAACGGTTGAGAAGAATTGTGGAAGAAAAGCTAGGTGAAGAACAAGCTGGATTCAGGCCAAATAGAGGCTGTCAGGATCAGATCTTCACTTTACAACAAATAGTGGAGAAATCATGGGAATATAACAAAGATCTGTATTTAAGTTTTGTCGATTTGGAAAAGACATATGACAAGGTGCCAAGAGAGAAGCTATCCAATACACTACAGTTATATGGTGTCAATAGGACATTATATCAAGCAATACTTAGTCTTTATTTGAGTTGTAAGTCAGCATTTAGAATTGAAGGAAGTACAGGAAGGTGGTTTAATGTTAAATCTGGTGTGAGACAAGTATGTATATTATCCCCTCTGTTATTCATTATCTATATGGATCACATTATGAAGGAAAGTGGTATTAAACAGGATATCAAAATTGGAGATGTTAATGTCAGCTCTTTGCTTTATGCGGACAATGTTATACTTCTAAATAAATCCGCTACAAATCTGCAAGATTCTCTGACTAAATTGAATAACTGTTTTAATAGATATGGTATGAAGGTCAGCAATAAAAAGATAAAGACAATGAAAATAGGCAGAATCATTGAAAATGTCAACTGTGTTGTGAATGGAGAACCTGTGGAATAAGTAAAACATTTCAGCTACTTAGGCACGATTTTTAGTGAAGATGGTAAATTAAATATGGAAATAGACAACAGAATCAACAAAGCTGGTATGGTAGGAAGTCAATTGAATAAATTCATATGGAATAAGAGAGAAATTAGTTGGAACACTAAATTAGCTGTATACAAGACAGTGTTCAAACCAGTTTTAACTTATGGATCTGAGAGCTGGGTCAGAAGTAAAACACTTGACCAAAGACTAGAGACCGCAGATATGAGAGTCCTGAGAAAGATTAGAGGCGTGAACAGATGGCATCAATGGCAATATCATATTAAAAACGAAAATATTAGGAAAGAACTTGACATTGTCAGCATCCAGGAATGCGTTAGCAGAGCTAATCTCAGGTGGTATGGTCACTTAAACAGAATGAGCGAGGAAAGATTAGCAAAACAAGTGTACTCTGCCAGGTTGGCAGGAAAACGACCCAGAAGAAGACCAAGATATAGGTGGATTGATACGGTACAAAGTGCCTTAGATGATAGAAATATAAGATCTGGTAATGTTGGAATCTTGACAAGTAACAGATGGATTTGGAGGAAAATTGTAGATATTAAGTTAGTAATGATGTAAATTTTTCATGTAGTACTATCATATCCTGTACACCCCTTGAGGGTACATGGCAGGAATTTAATGATGATGAGAATTTTGTTCATGCTTTTTTTTTTTTTTTTTTTCATGACAAAATATTTATAGATGACACTATTTTTGTGTATTATGACATGTTTCAGAAAGTGTCTATAGCTCAGTTATGTTTTAAGCCTGCTTTGACATTTTTTTTAAAAAAAATTATTTTATTTTATTTCATTTTTTAAATAATTGAAACATTTATCTTTAATACAGGCAGGAAGTAATGACATGAATACTGTAGAGTAGTGTCTTGGAGAATGTTTGATTTTACTTATTTCCTGCAGTACTTTAACTGCTTTAGAATTTTTTGTTATCGATATGTAAATTCAAACGATTTTGTAAATGTACGCTGAGATTTTGATTAATATATCTTTTGAAATATGTGTGATTTACTGTGGTAATCGTAATAATATTTTAATGTAACAACACTAAGAATTTTAATCCCAATTCTCTCTCTCTCTCCACAGTTATGGAGAAAGTTGGGGACTGGGTATTATGAAGAATATGCTCATTTCTTTTTAGTACTAATTCATATTATTTAACAGGATGAAAAGGAAAGTGATGATGACTATGAAGTAGATAATGATTTCTTTGTTCCACATGGATATCTCTCAGCTGATGAGGAGCAGGATGATGAAAGTCCAGTAAGAAATGATGAAAATAATTCTTGTTATTGCTTTGATCACTGTTTTCATAGAATTTTTTTCATTACATTGAGTTGTATAACTATATACATACAATTAATTCCATCCATTATGTACCAATTTATTAATTTTACTTCACAGACTGAAATGTTTTTCCTGTTTTCTTATTATAAAAAAAAAATATTCTTGCTGTTTAGTATTCTGAATCAGTCAGTTAAAGTTGGTTACAAAATACATTCCAGTAGATGATGGACCAGAAATTTGGAAACTTGCTATGCATTTAATTTTCAGTTTCTAATTTTTAATTAACATTGATATTTTTCAATCTTATGCAAAAGAATGCTTGTGTGCATTACTTGACTTAGTGATATAGTTATTTTTTACTTTAAATATTTTAAAGGTGTCTGTTGTCATCTGGCTAGTCAAATTGTTAACAATACTGTTTATTCTTATTATCCCATTGTTGCATTCTAACATTGCTAAGAGGGAATAAGGAATTTTTCAGCTATTTAAAGAAGGTGTGCAGCTAAGAAGCTAGAATGAGCATTTGAGGGAAGCACTGATTTTAATGCTTCTGTGTCTGAGTAGCTCGGCTCAGATCCCATCCATCCATGATACTAGAAAGTTTTGCATGATTTTTGTTTGGTGTAAAGTTCTTTGGTTTCTTTCCTCTCAGAAAAATAGGATCTGGTGTTTTCCGTAATACATTTTAAAGAAAGGTTCCAAGAATACATTTAAAATAAATGATGTGGATCATCCTAGGCAGCTATGGTCACATTTTTCTCATTTATATTTTAGCTGTATCACTCTTGAATATCTGAATCCAATGAAATTCAGGATTAATAACTGTTGAGGAGATTCTCAGATAAGATTACCATAACTTGTAGGTATACTTAGCTGTTGGCAGTTATTCATATGTAATTTTGCAGGTAACTCACAACACCGGAAAGAGCAAAATAAGTAAATTTTATTTGTTTATCTACTAATATTTCACTTTTATACCTGGAATCTTTAGAGCACAAAGAGTTTGCAGCACACAAGTACCAACAATCAGCTGTTCCTTGGACTGCATCTGAAGAGAATCAGTTTGGTATATAGTTTGAATGTGTGTGGAGACTTTATTTAAGTACTCTGGCAGTCATTTCAGATGGGCTCTGGATATATGGAATAGTGATAGTTTTGTTGTGGTTTTGTGTTTAGTGATACATTAGTAAATAGTGAAGTAATATCAGAGCTAATCATCATGTCTGAACTTTCAAGGCTATGGGTTTTTTTTATAGTTTTATTGAATACTGTGACATTCTGCTTGTGCCCTGAAGATGTTGGGTTATAAAATCAAAAAAAAAAAAAAAAATCAGCAGCTAAATATAATATCCTATTTATTTATTCTTTGGTATTATAAATTAAGCCAGAAAATTACTGATGAATAGTCATAACTGCTTATTCTGATGGAATTGGTAATGCATTTCAGTGTTATAGGATATTGCTAGTCTCCTTAAAAGAAATGTGGGATGACTCATACTGACTACTTTTTACAACAGAAAAAAAAAGAAAAGATTACTGTGGTAGTCAAACAACAAATGATTTCATTGGTAGTTTCCTCTTAAGTTTGCATACCATTCTGGATTATTATTTCTTTGGTCACTAATTTGATCATTTTCTAAGAAACAATCTCCCACTGATGCTTTTGCTATTTCTGCATTATATAGATGTATATTATACAGGGTGTCCCAAAATTCACGCAAGATTTAAATTTAGCACCATTTGTGCGGTAAAGTGTTGCCAACGAGAAAAAAAAGACAGCGTGACAGCTGACAGTTCAGGGTTATTAAAAATGACCACACACACAGCGAAGAGAGTTCGTTGAATGGATTATGGAACAACAACAAGTGGACTTATTTTTCGAACAAAATCATCTTCAGCGATGAGGCTCATTTCCATCTTGATGGCTTCGTTAATCGACAAAATTGTCGCATTTGGGGTCCAGAAAATCCACGAGTGATTGTTGAGAAACAAATGCATCCACAACGCGTCGCTGTTTGTGTGGATTTTGGGCTGGAGGCATCATTGGTCCATTCTTCTTCGAAAATGCGGCTGGTAAGGCAATAACAGTTAATGGTGCTCGCTATCGCGACATGATAATCCAGTTTTTTGTGCCTAAATTGCAAGATATGAATGTGGACGACATGTGGTTTCAACAAGACGGTGCCACATGCCATACAGCCCGAGAAACAATTCAATTACTGCATGAGTCATTTCCTGGTCGTGCAATTTCCCATTTTGGTGATTATAATTGGCCCCCCCAGATCATGTGACTTAACGCCGTTGGACCTTTTTCTTTGGGGTTTTTTGAAGTCTAAGGTTTATGCCAACAAGCCCACGACCACCCACGCCTTGAAGGAGGAAATTGAGCGCTGTATCAAGGAAATTCAGCCACATTTATGCAAAACGGTCATGGAAAATTTCGACAAAAGAGTGCGTATATGCCAGCAAAGCTGTGGAGGCCATTTACCCGATATGCTATTCCATGCATAACCCTATACTGTATACTTTATGAATCAATAAGAAATTACAATTTTTAATTAAAAACCTGTGTTTTCTATCAAAATTACTTCTTGCGTGAATTTTGGGACACCCTGTATAAGTGTTTAATCTTCCATTTGTTAGGAGTGTAATTAGTGTAAATCCATCAGTGGAGATTATAATAACTGGATTATAAGAAACTTCAGTGGAATACCACATGCTTTATTCGCTTCTAGCCACTTAATATATTTGTCACATTACATGAACTGCTTAAGGGTCAAAGCTAGACAAGTACAAGATGACTTCCACATAGTCTGTAAAGGAACACGGAGAACTGATGGGATTCTGACCATTGTCTGATCTCCATCTTCTTTGTGGACTATCCCATTATTAGGTACTGACATGAATATTCAACAAATGAGGATGAGCTGGCAGTTTAGGACTTAGCCAAACTGTATTCTGTATACTCACTTTAAATTATGATCACCAAAATGGGAAATTACACGACCAGGAAATGACTCATGCAGTAATTGAATTGTTTCTCGGCCTTGGATCCACAACAAAAATAACAGAGGCCTTTAATTGGGCAATATCCTATGCAGCATGGCATTTCATCATACTGTAACATAATTTTTCTTTATGGTTAAAGAAGTAACAGTTAATGGTGCTCGCTATCGATACATGATAATCCAGTTTTTTGTGCCTAAATTGCAAGATATGGATGTGGACGACATGTGGTTTCAACAAGATGGTGCCACATGCCATACAGCCCGAGAAACAATTCAATTACTGCATGAGTCATTTCCTGGTCATGTAATTTCCCGTTTTGGTGATCAGAAGTTAAAGTGAGTATACAGAATACAGTTTGGCTAAGTCCTAAACTGCCAGCTCATCCTCATTTGTTGAATATCCATGTCAGTACCTAATAATGGGATAGTCCACAAAGAAGATGGAGATCAGACAATGGTCAGAATCCCATCAGTTCTCCGTGTTCCTTTACAGGCTATGTGGAAGTCATCTTGTACTTGTCTAGCTTTGACCCTTAAGTAGTTCATGTAATGAAAAGCCAACTGCTGTTGCACACTCACCTTCAGCACAGCTGAAGAATAGAAGAATGGTCATATTTTTGATGTGTCCTCAAAGGATATTCAGGATACTCTGATAGTTTTCCATAATTAAATTACCATTAGTTGCAACATTTCCTTCCAAATTAGATTTTTAAGACTTCAATATTGTTGAATTTCACATTTTGGGTTTTTGAAGCACTACTAATTGCATCAATCCACCTAGATCTTCCTCTGGATCTTTTTTCTGCCACCATACCCTTATTTTACTAGTCTTTCTGCTTCAATTCCATTTGACCTTAGAATAGCCTTGCTCACATGCGTTTTTGAATGTTAACAATGCCAAGTTTCCTTCTGATATATCCATTTTTAATATAATTCTGCTATTGATGTCCATTTCCTTAATTTTTTTCTTTTCTCTATCTTTCTCTTTATATCTTTGATCAAATGTTTTATATCTAATTCAACTCTTAAATCCCTTAGTTAAAAGTGATTTGAATACAGCCTTGTATGCTGCAAGGTTAGTATTTTGGCTAACTCATTATTTAATTTGCCATATTCAATAAAAATTGTGCCTCACTAGCAAATGTTTCTTGTTTGATAGAATTACTGAGAATGTAATTGTTGAAAGTTTTTCCACTGGGTTATACTATAAATTAAAGATACCAAGAAATTGTACACTTGTTTTAATCCTTTATCCAAGTGTAAGTAAACAAAGTTTGCACTTGAAGTATTTTCAGGACTGGGACAACTCGTGGTAAAGGTGCTATGACTTCACATCACTTCCCTTAGTATCACGTAATGCAAAGCACATCTCCTTTCAGACTATGAAAAAGGTCACTACCCAGACTGGTTTCGACCTTTATTGAGGTCTCATCAGTGGAAGCCAGACCCAGAGGTGTAGGTCTGGCTCCCATACCACCTTTACCATGAGTTGCCCAAGTCCTGAAAATACTTCAGGTGCAAACTTTGTTTGCTTACACTTGGATAAAGAATTAAACCAAGTGGAAAAACTTTCAACAACTACCTATCTCTGATCCAGAGTATTTTAATAATAAGGTGTGACACCTTTTAGCAACTCATATAGGAAAATATGACATCTCCATTACTTCCACCTTACTATCACCACCTCTGGGTAATGACCTTTCCCTTGATGCATAGCATTATATACATGTCTGAAAGGAGATGTGCTTTGCATTATGGGATACTAAGCAAACTTTGTGTGCTAACACTTGGATAAAGGATTAAACCAAGTGTATATATATATGTGTGTGTGTGTGTGTGTGTGTGTGTATATATATATATATATATATATATATATATATATATAATTTCTTGGTATCTTTAATTTACTGAGAATGTAGTTCATGTTCCTGCTTATTCAGTAATAAAAATAAAAGCAATTATTCCAGATATAGGGAATATTTTTTATCTTCAGTTTTTAATATTGCCTCTATTTCTCTGTTTCCTTTACAATACTCTTACTTTCACTTCTAAGCTTTTTTTCAGTAGCCACCAGAACATTTTGTTATTTTTGTAATAATTTTCTTATGTATTCTCTCCAAAGTCTTCCCATGACCTATTTTTTTTTGTTACTCTTACACTAAATTGGGCTTCTTACATTTTTCTTTGTATTCTCAGGAAATCTGCTGGCTGACTTCCTATAAGCTTTCAGTATTCTTTTTTCATTTCTAGGACCATCTCCTTAACTACTTGAGGCCATGCAGAAATTAATTTTTCTGTTGTTGCAAACAGTTGATTGAGTTATTATTTTCTTCAGATTTTGCATGAGGCCCCCCCCCCTCCCCCAAGGTTTAGTTCTTGTTTTCAAACATTTCAATTTGTGTTCCAATAATATTTGTATCTTTGAGTCTGCATTTCACCTTTAAAAGTGGTGGCTTTGTTTTTAAAATTTTTATACATGCTGTTCTTTTCAGTGTGATACTTGGTTTTAACCTGCTCAAAATGAAATGGTAATCACGTCTATTTTCAACTCTCTTGTATCTCCTGGACCAATGTGAAGATGTTGCTGTCAATAATGTAGTTTATTGTCAAGTGGAATGTTAGTTCAGTATTAAATACTATAGCTATTCCTTCCTTTTCCTTATCGCTGCTGCCTGAATGCACCATCATTTTATTTAGAATTATCTTACCAGTTTTTCTCTTAATCTTATCTGTATTGCCAATTATATCAACTTAATATTTGAATTTGTTCCAGTAGCTGACTTTTTTTTTTTTTTTTTTTTCACTTGGATACCATGAAAACAGCATAGGCTTTGTTTAATCAGGCAATCGGCTGTAATGGTTTGCCATTATTTTCTTTGTACAAGGTGCATCTGAAAAGTTTTGAGACAATTAATATAAAACAGTGTGGTTAATAAATATACCATGCTAATTGTAGGTTAAACTTCTAAGTGGGCTCCTCGATTGATGCCCTTATGCATGCAGACAATTTTCCAGTGCATCCAGAAATACCTTTTTCAGAATGCTGTTCAGCTCCCTTGTAACTGCATTCTGAATCTCATTTAGTGTTTAGAAATGATCTTTTTAATGAAAATTTCAATTTTGGGAAAAGAAAATTTCTCTGGTGAAGGGCAGTGACTTTCCTACTTCCCAAAAAATGCTTGCCAACTGTAACATGGGGAAGGTGCACTTTCGTGAAGCACACACCTATCATTAGATTGGTACAATGCAGGTCTCACTCGATTCATTTTTTGTAGTAGGTGATACAAAAAATCTGTACAAAATTCCACACTGAGATTTTGACCATTAGGGACAAACTCACATTGAATAACTTCTGCATTGAAAAGGACGATACGCATCATCTTCACTTGAGGTTTTTGAAAATGCAGCTTCTTGGGTAAAATTTTTTTCCCACCCACTCTGCACTCGTGCTTTGTTGCAGGGTCATAAGTGAAACACTATGTTTAGTCACCAGGAACAATTTTGTTCCAACAAGTTTCCTTTTCTTCTATCATTCTTAAAAGATCTTGACACAAATCAACCTGATCCTGTCTTTGCTCTGTCATCAGGGAGTGAGGAACAAATCTTGCACACACACATCTTTCTTTTTCCTAAATCTTCCTCTGCTATTTGACTTGCATTCTATTTACCGATAGATCACAAATGATCGCAGAAATGTTGGCTTACATTACTGCGATCATTTGGAGTGACATGCAGTGGTCGCTCCAAATGATCAACTTAATTAACTTTTGTTCATCACTGGTAGGTGATGAACAAAATCAGCATTTTAATGTGTGCATGTTCTCTCAAAGGGTGGCCACTTTATCATCATCTTCTCTTTCTTCCTTCACAGAAGTGACTGTACCATATGTACACTTTGGCACAACTCAGTGTTTCACTGCTATGTGTATTTTGTATCATTTTGAGTGCTTCTACAGAACTTTTACCTTCTTTTATACAGGACTTTATTGCTACTCTCTCTGCTCCTCCATTGCATCTGTTACAACACACAAAACCTTCACTTTGCATGTTAACTCAACAACTACTGAACACAGGCTACTGACACTTAGTGACATGATAGTTAAAGGTTCACTACAAATATTTCAAGTTTTAGCCAACAAATGACTCACACAGTGCTCTTCTGATAATATTAGTCTCAAAACTTTGGAGCCGCACCTTGTATTTAAGCCAATACAGAGTACAACTTGATCTGTGGAGTGCCAAACAGCTAGTCTCTTCTGTACCAATCAAAGTGAGAGAAGAAGTTTTTGTAGTATTCAGCACTAAATATGAAGATAAATTTCTTGAATATCAAGCAATATCAAGTAATGGAGGCAGATTTCAAATTGGGGAAATAAAAATTTAAAAAAAATACACCATTTTTGTCTAAAGTTCTAAGAAAGAAATACAGGAATTTTTTGAGCTATTAGAGAGGGCAGCTGACAAAGAAAAATCTAGTTCTTATTGTATATCTAAACAGAAGAGTTGGAAATGAATAAGAGACATAAATGTCTTAAGAAAATATAGAGAAAAGGGCAAAGCTATTAATAATAATAATAATAATAATGGTAAGTACAAACTGGATTTATGCTTATGACATTAATTACTCCAACATAAAGATGTTCATAAATTCTTATGGAGAAAAAACACAGAAAGTATGTTTGCTATGTTGCTGGTAGCTGACAAAATATATGAATATCAAAAGAAGTGGATTTGAATGAATTGAAAGGATGGATGGTTTGAATAACCAAAAAAGATACTTCAACACTATCTAGCTTCACAGTGGTTCAGGATACAAGTGTATATGGAATTGGAAATGGGAAGTGATCACCATTTATTTTTGAGTAAGATAAAAATGAATATCATATGATACTGAAGGCAAAAATATATGTGAACATTTTAAAAAAGAATTAAAGTTCAGCTGTTTTCAGAGGTATAAACTGTAGACTTAAATATAAAAATATAACTGGAAAAAAAGAAGTTGTTCAAAAGGACAGAAAAATCAAAACCTTTGAAACTCGTGGTGATCAAAAAATCACTTCTTAAATGCGAGCAAATGATAGAATCATATCAAAAGTTACTGGGAGGTAAGTCGGCAGATGCTGTAAGGAAATATAAAGAAAAGTAGCAAAACAAAAGTCGTTGGGAAACTGGGATAAGAATATAGATTACAATGAGGGTGACAAAAATGGAGGCTTTTGAAAAAGCTTAGAAATGAAGGGAAAAACTGGTCTAAACAAATTAGAGAAGATAAAATTGGCAAAAACTGAAGGTAAAATATTCTTTTGCCCAATTGCTTTGAAATGAGATATACAGTGGTTGAAAATATTCAAGAGGAATTTCCCTTCTGATTCCAAATATATTTTGCTAGTACTGGAGAAAAGAATAAGAAAAAAGTGTGAAAGAGAATTTTAGGGAAGAACAACTTGATTCAGGCCAAACAAGGCTCATTATGATAAGATTTTTACTTGAATAGTTGAGAAATGATGTGAATATAACAAGGATTTATATTAATGTTTTGTACATTTGGAAAAGCATATGATATGGTGCCAAAAGAATAGCTCATCAAAAGCCTACTGTTATATGTGAATTGGGCATTGTACAGAGCAATATATAGGCATATCCTACTCATACAACACATTAGGTTCCAGGCCACTATCATATAGCCAATCAGCGCTTTTATTTTTATTTATTTATTATAATTTTTTTTTTTTTCTACTTGTGGATGTATGTAATGGTTTAATAATGTTTTTAAGCAGTTATATATGTGTAAATGAAGTAAATAAAGCATTTATTTACTTTAGATTCACAAACGAAAAATTTTAGAATAATTTTTATAAACGAAAAGTTATTCTATAGCTTGGCTTAAGGGAACATGCCAATTAGTGTGGTCATCACCATTAAAAGTTTTTTCATTTTGGCAGTAAGATTGTCATTTTACAGATAACTGTAGTATTAACTGACATAGCACTTTTCAAAGAACTTTATCTTTGTTTTTAATAACTGTAACAAACAATATAGCGAGATAAGGTTAGTCTGTGGCCTACCTCGGTGTTCGATACATCATTGTCACTGAATTTAATCATTTTAATTTTAGTATGTAATGTGATAGTTGTGTAGGTTTCACTGGAAGCAGCAGTACCCTTACTTTGAATTTTACCTGCCATTATTAACAACAATAAAATAAAATAATAAACAATTCATGATTCACAGCAAAATACCAAACAGAGATATATTGAGTAATGATGCCGTAAACTAACGGTTCATGAAAATTCTTTATTGGCTGATTCATGGGAGAATCATATTGTTAAAACCATTCTATGAACGAATGCAGTATTGCATAAATAGCATAATTGAAAAATGTCATATGAGCTGATCATCTTAAAGCAAAGTATCATAAGTAACATTAATTTTCCAATGCAATTGTCCTTAATATTACTGTATAGCTTCTGCTTAAGTTGTAAGTGTGCAGTTTGGAGAAAGTATAAGAGGACAGCGTGTAAAATGCAAGACAAAGGTGCACACTATCTCCACACTAGAAGACCAAAAATGTGGCATCTGACAAATTGACATTAAATATTTAATTTTTAAGAAAATTGTTGACAGGAAAATAATAATTTAAACTTAATTGTATAATACTGTCATAATATCCAGAATGCACACACACCAGGAATTTGATGTTGATTGATGACCCTCACCCAGTTGAACTGTAGCATTATCTCAATGACAGTAAACTTTCTGCTCAGGGAGGCTTGTGAAATGTCAGCAATAGGCTTTATACTGTGAAGTGCTGCAGTAGTTCACAGAAGGCATTGTGGCCATCATAGGTTTTAAATGCTAATTTTATGGTTTTTGATTACATTCTGAATATACAGAATTGATTTACCTATTGTATTCGGTCAGCATTGATCATCCTTTCTTCTACTCACAGCATCTTTTAACTATGGACAGCTGCAAATTTTCAAGCCAGTTAAAGGACCTTATAGAAACTTAAATTTTACTTGAAAAACAGCCTGCTGAACAGGTTAATCAGGATGATATATGACATGCCTTGTCATGCCATTCCTATTAATTTTTAATTCTTAGACATATTAATTTTCCAATGGAATTGTCTTTAATTCTGGTGAAATGTGTACAACACTGTCTTATCACAAAATGTATGGGCAGTTGCTGTTGTTCCTGATTTGTGAGAGTATCCTTTCATTGCTTAATATTGAAATCAGTTTATAAATGCTTCCAGCAGTGCACATGTGCATGCACACACACACACACACACACAAAAAAAAAACCTTCGTGCATGCAGTTGTATGTCAGCAACTAGAAGAAAAACACGATGATATCCTCCACCACAGGTGATGAAAAGGGAATACTAGGGAAGGCCAAACCAAATTACAGATGCAAGATATTACCAGAACAAGGTGATCATTCAAACACAAATTTAAATTGCATATACTGTGTTTGTGTAATGCATATAAACTAGGATTTAAAATTACAGAGCTCTGCCATTTTCTAGATTCACACAGTATTGTTTTTGCAACTTAAGAATATTTAGCCCACAGCATGCTGACAAGTCAGCCAAGTAGGAAGATGGTGTCGCTGCCTTTTAAAAGAACTCTTCAAAATTTAGATTGACAGCTCATCATATATCTACTTACATAAAATCTTAATTACTGACCTCAAATCCAAGCCATGTCATCTCTCAAAGTCCCTTATTATGAAACCTTCAATTGTTATAGCAAATTATGTACCATTTTAGATTAATCTTTTTGCTCCACTAATGACAGCTTACTTCTAGGGGAATTCACTTAATGCAGCTTCAGCTGTATCACTCGTGAGCTCTTGCCACTGGTCATTCTTTATTCTGTTCTTGTCATGCAGCGTGACTTTTATGAATCTTTTAAAGAACCAACAATGATACAACTATTATAATTTTCTAATTGTTACCTCTAAACATATCATTTCTGAGTTGGGTGTTATTGAAGAATTTTCTTCAAGTGACTCACTTCAGCAGCTTACAAATACAATAATTGAGACAATGACTTTGGATGACACTGAATCCATGCAAAGCCAGATTCTTCTTCTTCTGCAGCTTCTCCCACTCAAGTGGGGTCACTGTTGATGATGAGTCTCCTCCACATCCTCCTGTCTTGGGCTGTCACCACATCCAAGTTCTTCATCCTCAAGTCCTCTTCTACCAGCTCCCTCCATCTCTTCTTTGGCCACCCACGCTTCCTCCTCCCCTGCACATCCATCTGCATGACCTTTTCCCCCACATATTCGTCCTCCCTCCTCATCACATGACCAAACCATCTCAACCTTGCCTCTTGTATCTTTGCTCCTAAGTTTGTAACTTTCACCATTCCCCTCACATAGTCATTTCTCAGACAATCCTTTCTGGTCACACCACACATCTAAGCATTCTCATCTCTGTTACCTCCATCCTGCTGATGTTATTTTTCCTCAGGGGCCACAGTTTCCATAGCATATGTCATAGCTGGTCTCACTACTGTCCCATAGATTTTGCCTTTCAGATTGATCGGCACTCTCTTATCGCATAACACTACAGCCATCTCCCTCCAGTTCCTCCAACCCTCTTATATCCTGCATCCCACTTCCTTCTCAGCCTCTCCATCATCTTCCACTGTTGAACTTGAGTATCTAATGTCCTTCACCTTCCTGATGACATTTCCTTCGAGTTTCAGATCTGTCTCCTGGCCGCCATCCACTTTGCAACATATATACTCTGTCTTACTTCTGCTCAGTCTCATACCCCTTTCTCCAATACTTTCCTCCATCTTTTCAGTTTAGCTGCCACTTCTTCTCTTGAATCTGTACACAGCAAGATGTCATCTGCATATAAGATTGTCCCCAATTTCATTCGCATGATCCTGTCATTCCTTCTACCCACTTACAGTGCTTCGCCCTTCATTCTGCCACACACCACAATTCTTACGCCATTTCTTCCCTCGTTATTCGCTCCAGAGTAGAACAATTTATATCCATCTCCCAGTTCCTTTGCCTTTCCCCCCCTTCCACC
This sequence comes from Typopeltis vanoorti, assembly GCF_054136105.1. Taxonomy (NCBI): domain Eukaryota; kingdom Metazoa; phylum Arthropoda; class Arachnida; order Uropygi; family Thelyphonidae; genus Typopeltis; species Typopeltis vanoorti. The sequence continues at coordinate 110,919,380 of NC_143564.1, forward strand.
TTGTCTCCTGCACACATAAAATGTCCAGCTTCCTCTTCCTCATCATGTCTGCCACCTCTCTTCCCCTTCCAGTCATGCTTCCAACAGTCAGTGTTCCCACTTGCAACATCCTCTCCACCTGCTGGGCTCGCTTCTTTAACTGCACCTGCCCTTGATGCGGTAGCCCTCGTCCACTTCTCACAGCTGTAGGGCGATGTGGCTGTGCATCGCTTAAGGGTACGCTCTAGCCCTTATATCATTTTCTCTTTGATTCATATCATAGCTAGATCTGGCAGTGAAGTTTTATGACCGGATGCTCTTTCTGACATCAACCCTCACCATTTATCTGGGCTTGGGACCAGCACCTATCGAGGCTAGCTTGCCTCCTTTGGTGGCTGCATAAGACAAAATGACTTAGCAAGATAGGAAAGATTCACTCCTAGCCCTTGAATACTCTAATAGCATCAGTGGGGAGGAGCAAGGAGAGGAGAAAGGAGCAAAGCAAAGCCAGATTCACTGTTCTAAATCCAAGGCCTGTGAAAATATAAAATAAATAAAATAAAATAATAAAACTTAGTGTGTTTTGGGAGATATGGTTCAATTAAATATTAACAGAACTCTTTCTCTCATCCAGGAGCATATAGAATATATTGCAGCAGACAAAAAAAAAAAGCTTCATGTGAGGAACTAACTGATATCTAGAAATCTATGTAAGCATAATCAGTCACACACTACCACCATGGTGTTGTCATGACTTTTATTTTATTTAAATAACACTGTTATGAGAGAGTCTTCAAATGTTTTACAGAGGTGTTTCTGTCATTGTAACTTCAGAAGGGGGTTCATGTTGCATAAGTTTGGAAGACCCTAATGAAACAATTCAGGCTTAGTCTATGAAAAACCTTATTTGACAGAAACTACTGCACTAATCAAAATGATGTTTTTCTCTTGATAGTGTTCATTAGCCCTAAAAAAATAAAAAAAAAAAAGATCTGAAACACAATATGTTGAAACTCATTAACTTCTGTTTGTTTGTTTGGTTTTTTACATTTCTTTTTTGAGAATTGTCACACTAATATTAAACACGTATAAGTGGAACCGCATTCAAACCTGCATTCTTCAAGGGTCAACTGTATATTACTTTTTAACATAGTTCTGTCAGTGATGCCATTTGTTTAATTCACCTAAGTTTTCTTTCATCTGCCACATCTCTGGTTTGCAGTCTTTTGATATGGATTTAATTTTTAATTCAGTTAAAAATAAATAAGTAAAAAAAAATAAACCTCTTGTATACTGCTGGTTTCGTGTGAAGCTAAGCTGCTCCTCATAGTATCTTCTCCATAACATATTAAATTCATTGAAATGTTGCAGCTATGCAACTTGGTTTCATAGAGAACTAATGTCATTTGTGTGTGTTTTCTGGCCAGTTATTCTCGTTCCTAAGATTATGAGTTTAATCTTAGGATAATACTATATTAACTCACCTGCAGTTGAAAGGACATTAAGAAGGTTTGGTTCTCCACATCCTAGATAGTATTTGAGCCTAGGTCTTTCTGAACAGAGAACATCATCATTACTGACTGAACTTTGGCAGTGAAAATGCATTTGTGTTGCTTTGGTTTTCCTGCCTATATTTTCATGGTTTCATTTTTTTTTATTGCTGTTTTATTATAGAAATGCATTTTAGTTATTAGCATCCATAAAAGTTGAAAACTTCTTATACATTAGTATCTTAGATGGTTAGCTAATTTGAGAATACAGCTCTAAAAAAAAAAAAAAAGATAGTCATTGTCAAATCTTTCAAACAGCTTTGGGTCACCAGTAAGTAAAGTGGTCTCATACTGGTGGCGAAAATTACCTAAAACCGAAAGACATTTTGTAATACAGTGGGATTCAAATCCATAGCCATTGGTTGTTAGCACTTTTAATATCACTTCCTTTAATAATGATGTATATGGATTCTTTAATCATATTGTAGTATCATGAGGTTGTTGGCCTTTATTTGGGACTTAATTTTTTATTGTGAGTTGACTAAATAAATGTGGTGCTTGTCTCTTACCACCACCCCCATGCAACAGTGCTTGAAACAGCCACTCAAATACAAGAGTACTTGCATTTAAGTAGCTGAGCTTTTGTACAAAAAAAAAAACAAGCATATAACAACTTCCGCTTGGGCATTATAACAGTGCCCAAATGGAACAGCCTCCATGACTTCTATGCCTCATTCTCGTGTGGACTATTGTTTCTGGCCATTCAACCTAAACATATCCATCGAAGTAATCCTTACTGGCAAGGAAACATACACTCCTCAAATGCTCAAGCTTGAAATAGCTACAAGAAGGCTATCAGTTCTTCCAAAACAGAGTTGGAAAGAATAAATAGGAAACTTGCAGTTTGTCCAAACAGCAGCTGAGCCTTTTGGTCTCTTGCCAAAGCAGTTGTTTGTAACTTTTGTCCAACACTATACCCAGATGGCTGTATTGTATCATCACACACAGAAAAAACCAATCTCCTGGCTTCACATTTGGCCTCCAATGCACACTGACCATGGTAAATGCCCCCTCAACCATTCCAGATGCCCAATACTCACTGCTACCTATGTCCTTTTGCTAGAAAGAGAACAGAAAAATATTGTCCAAATTAGACACAAAAAACATCTCCTGGCCTTGATGGAATTCCTCCATTTGTCTTAAAGGTTTGTGCCCAGAACTGACTTGTATCTTATGTTACATGTATCTACCCCACAGCCTGGAAATTGACCTGTGTTCAACCCATTCCCAAGATGGGTGACAAATCCCTGCCATCAAAATGCTGCCCTATCTCACTCACCTCAGTCCTGTCTAAAGTAATGGAGAAAACCATCAATTCCATAATCCTGTACTACCTTGAAGGCACTCAGCTAATAAACAACCACCAGTATGGATTTTGTCACTGCCGATCAACAGGAGATCTACTCACATATAACGCTCATCTCTGGACAAATGCCATGAAGAAGTTTGGTGGTTGCACTTGAAATCTCCGAAACTTTTGACCTGGTCTGGCACTAGGGCTTAAACAAACTCCCATCATTTCGTCTGTCCCAGAACTTCTGCATAAATTAAAGATAGCAAGAAATTATATACTTGGTTTAATCCTTTATCCAAGTGTAAGCAAACAAAGTTTGCACCTGAAGTATTTTGAGGACTGGGGCAGTAGCAAAGGTGGTATGAATTCACATCACTTGCCTTAGTATCCCATAATGCAAAGTACATCTCCTTGCAGACATGTATAATGATATGCATTATACATGTCTGCAAGGAGACATGTATGATGATATGCATTATGAGATGGGTTACTATCCAGACCAGTTTCGATCTTATTGAGGTCTCATCGGTGAGAGCCAGACCAAGATGTAATACTAAGGTTGAAGTAATGCAGAAGTCATATTCTTATATATGAGTTGGCAAAAGGTGTCACACCTTATTATTATAATACTCTGGATTAGAGATAGGTAGTTGTTGAAAGTTTTTCCACTTGGTTATAATATAAATTAAAGATTCCAAGAAATTATATACTTGGTTTAATCCTTTATCCAAGTGTAAGCAAACAAAGTTTGCACCTGAAGTATTTTCAGGACTGGGGCAACTTGTGGCAAAGGTGGTATGACAAACTTTCAACAACTTCCTATCTCTAATCCAGAGTATTATAATAATAAGGTGTGACACCTTTTGGCAACTCGTACATAAGAATATGACTTCTTCATTACTTCAACCTTGGTATCACTTCTGGGCTTTTCTCCCATTGATGAGACCTCAATAAAGGTCAACCGGTCTGGGTAGTGACCCTTCCCATAATGCATAGCATTATACATGTCCGCAAGGAGATGTGCTTTGCATTATGGGATACTAAGGCAAGTGATGTGAAGTCATACCACGAGTTTCCCCAGTCCTGAAAATACTTCATGTGCAAACTTTGTTTGCTTACACTTGGATAAAGAATTAAACCAAGTATATAATTTCTTGGTATCTTTAATTTATAGTATAACCAAATGGAAAAACTTTCAACAACAGTACTTCTGCAGGATTTCCAGCTTTCTGTCTGGATCCAGACTATGTGTGATGGTGGATCGCTCATTATTCAACTAATGTCGAGGTTCCACAAGGTTCTGTTCTCTCATCAACCCTCTTTCTTCTATATATCAGTGACCTACTTCAGTTGACCTCCAACCCAATACACAGTTTTGCAGGTAACAGCACATTGCATTCCTCCCTTTCATATGATGAACCTTACTCTACACATATCTCACAACCTACAGAACATCAACCACCACACTACCCTCAATTCTGATCTCCAAGCCATCCTCCAATGGGATTCAGATAACCTTGTCAATTTCAGTGTCAGTAAAACCAGTTCTGCCTTAGTTCTCACAAAAAAAAAAGCAATAAATAAAAAATAAAAAAAATCCCAGTATTACCTTTGACAAACACTCAAATTTTCAGACAAGATAAGATTTCTCTTCTTGATGTTTTTCTCTGACATCAAACCTCTCCTGGCATAAACAGCACAACCATTGCTTCTCAGCTTCCTTCACCTCTGAACAGCTGTTAACCTTAGAAATCCAATATCTGCTCGGCTATTGAATACTGCCCTCACATTTTGGATGTGGGCACCTAAGAGCTCTATCAAAATTCTTAACTAAATACAGAGGAGGGCAGTTAGATTGATTAATAACCTATCTCTTACCAACTCACTCCTGTCACTTTCACGTGATTGTTTATTTAGAGATATGTGTATTCTATAAATATTTCCATGACAAATGTTCATATGAAATAAGTATTTTCACTGAGTGGAGGAATTACTAAATATCAGTAATTCCTCCATTCAGTGAAGTCTGTTGGAATACGTGCAGCTGCCGCCCAACATCCTTCACGGCACACCTTGAAACTCACAGAACAAGTTTCTTTTCCTCCTCCTTCATCCCTGCTATGGCTGTATTGTGGAGCAGTCTTTCCTCTTATATGTTTCTCAAGAATACAATATACAGGCTTTTAAATCAAATGGAAACAAGTTTCTTCATTCCCAATCCACTATCCGTACACAGTATAATGTACTATAAGTTGATTAAACAACCTCTTGTGTATGGACTCAGCATAAAACCACAAAATATTCTAGATCCATGCTTTAAACGTAATTTAATATAATACTATCTTTTACATTATTCCGTAAGAACTTCAAGACTTAGTCTAAGTTTTCCATGTTATGGCTGTATATAGTTATCTTTGTACCATATACAAAGAGTGTTCAGGTTACTAGGACAGAACTGCATGATTAAGTCTATATTATTATTAATCTCCTATCACCAATTTTCCTCCAACTTAATCTGTTACTTGTGAGCATTCCACTCCAATACTATCATAGCTAACATTTCATGTCTGTAAGGCACTTCTGACTGAATCAGTCCACCTAGATCTTGGTCTTCCTCTGGGATTCTTTCCTGCCATTTTAGCATAAAATACCTGTTTTTGCTTCTTAATCCATTCTATTTAATTGGCCATACCACCATAGATTAGCTCTGCTGACACATTCTTGAATACTAAAAATGTCAAGTTCCTTTCAAATATCTTCATTTTTAATATGATCCTACCATTAATGACTTCAGTTCGCTCTCCTAACTTTTGTCATAACAATCATATCTGTGGTCTTTGACCAAGTGCTTTATTTCTAACCCCCACTCTCAGATCTGTAACTTAAAACTGATCTGAACAATGCCTTGTGTACAGTCAATTTGATGTTTTGGCTAATATCTCTCATTCCACAAATTATGTAGAATGAGAGATATTAGCTTAGAAATCTTGGCTTATTCTGTTTGTCCATTTCTAGATTCATCTTCAAAAAAAACTGTACCTAAGTAGGCTAAAATATTTTGTTTTATAGGATCTCCAATCGGAATGCAGCTGAAGCTTTCTATTTTTCTGCTTATTTTCATAGTTTTGGTCTGGTCTTTTTATTGCTGATTTCCATGCCAAATATGTTAAAGCTGTTATTCAATTCAGTTAGAGAATCCTGGAGACTTGCACTGGACGTGTTTAGAAGTACACCACCATCTCCATAAAGCAAGGAACTAACTTTGGAATGTCCAGTTCTAATATCAGGCCTAATGTCACTTGCTTTCACAATATGATTCATATAGATAATGAATAAGAGTGAAGATAATATGCATCCTTGTCTTACCCCTGATTTTGCATCAAACCATTTTCCTGCATTTCCTTCAATTCTAACTGCTGACTAACAACTTAAATATTGACTATGTATTGCTCTGCATAATGTTCCATTTATCCCATACAATTTATGTGTTTTGAAAAGCTTTTCTCGGAGCACCTTGTATGCCTTTTCCAGATCTATAAAACTTAAGTACTGATCCTTGTCATATTCCCACTATTTATCAACTATTTGTTTTAAAGTGAAAATTTGATCTTGACAACCTCTGTTTGGCCTGAACCCAGCTTTTTCTTCTCCAAGTTTCTCTTTTGCAATCTTTCTAAACTTCATTTCAAGTATGCTTGCATAAATCTTACTTGTAACACCAAGTAGCAAAATTCTTCTGTATTTCTCACATTCAGCTTTATTCCTTTTTTATATATATAGATGGGAACTATACGAGAGCTCTACTCCAATAATCTGGAATTTGAACTTCTGACCAGGCCCTCTGAATTATACAGTGCAGCCACCACAACTTTTATACCTCATATTTAAGCATTCCTGGTCGCTCCAGTTGCCTTTCCACATTAAGTTTTTGATGGCTATTTCTGCCTGAAATATTGACATGTACTCCTCTTTGTATTGCTCTTGAAAATTTTGTTGTATAGTTATGCCACAGCTTGTTTCATTTAAGTTTTTCAAAGTGATTACTCCAGACCTCTATGCTATTATGAATATGACCATATTGCCACCAATTGGTGAGAAAGTGATCATAAGGTCTTGACCTGGGAAGTGGCTAAATGTGTGGAATTTTCAATTAAGACAGAGATACATGTGGAATTACCGGGCTGGTAAGTATGACAAGCTTAGGAGATTGCTTGGATCAGTGCCATGGCATGTTAAGCTGCATGGGGTGGAAGTTGATAGTGCACGGGAAGTGATTAACGAGCATTTGAGGGAGGTAATGGCTGACTGCATACCTAGAGTCCAGAGAGTAAATCAAGTGGGACTTAAATGGATGAATAACACCATTAAGCTTGAGCTGCAAAAAAAGAAACAATTATGAATGAAATTTAAGGAGAAAGGTGACCTGCAGGCACACGAACGGTACAAAGCACAGGCCAAAAGGATAACTAGTGTGGTAAGAAAAGCAAAAGCAGATTATGAAAGGAAATTAGCAATGCAAACTAAATTTAATCCCAAACAGTTCTTTTGACATGCTGCAAGTAAAAGAAAAAATGTATATGGCAAACTGATTCTAAGAAATCAGTTTGCTGAATTACTGAGCGAACACTTTGCAAGAGTATATCATCCAGGCTGTGATATTGCAGGAATGAGAGAACGAATGGCTGATACAGGAATTGAAGTGAATGAAATGGAGGTGAATAGTATATTACAGAACCTTAATGTAAATACATCTGTGGTATTGGATGGTATACCAGCTCGAGTCTTACGTGAAGCAGCAAAGGAATTGTCAGTTCCCTTAATCATGTTGTTTAATTTAAGTCTCAGCTCTGGGTTAGTCCTGGGGGGGGGGGGGGGGTTCCAAGACTGTTGTTGTAAATTACCGACCGATCAGCATATCAGGAATCGTTGTCAAGGTTTTGGAGATATTAGTCAAGAGCGAAATACAGGAATGGATAGATGAAAATGGGATACTGTATGGAGGACAGCATGGTTTTGTGAAAGGTAGATCATGCCTCAGTAACTTGCTCACGTTTTTTAATACAGTGACAGCTGAACTGGATATGGATAATGGATTTACAGTGATACTGCTGGACTTTGCTAAGGCCTTTAACAGGATACCACATGGAATTCTAATCAGTAAACTGCAGCACATGGGGATGGATATAGGGTTGGTGAGATGGATAGGAAGGTGGTTGATGGAGAGATATCAGAGAATAGTTTATTCAGGAGTGGAGTCGAAAAGAAGGGTTGTTACTAGCAGTGTGCCACAGGGTTCTGTTCTTGGACCACTGCTATTTAATTTGCTCATTAATGATATAGGAAAGGATCTGAAAGGAACTGTTCATTTATTTACTGATGATGCAAAGTTGGGTAGAGGAATAGTGAATGCACATGATGTCAAAATTTTGCAGGATGATTTGGATAGATTGGCAGTTTGGGCTAATGAGAAAGGATGTCAGTTTAATGTAGCAAAGTGTAAGGTTATGCATTTTGGGGTGAAAAAATTAGCAGCAGTATATCACATTGGTGGAAGTGTACTCCAGGATTTTGACGAAGCCAGAGATTTGGGTGTGTTGATGGATAGGTAGTTGAAGTTTTTTTTGGGGGGGGGGGGGGCACATAGCAAAAGTGGCTAAATGAACTCATCCACTTGGTTACTGAAGAATACTTTGGTGAGCAGAGATAAGCAAGTTATTGTTCCTCTTTATCGAGCTTTGATAAGACACAATCTTGAGTACTGTGCCCAGATCTGGGCTCTTGGGTTTCTTCTTGATGGGGAGGAGGTACAGAGGATCCATAGGCGAGTGACCAAGATAATAGCTGGTCTATGGAATAAACCTTACGAGAACAGGTTGAAGATCTGTGGGTTACAGAAATTTGTTGATAGGCAGAAAAGGTGTGATATGACTGAGACATTCAAATTGCTGAAGGGTTTTTACAAAGATTAATCCAGAGAAATTTTTCAGAACAGGTCTGGTGATGGGAGAACTAGTGGCCATCCATGGAAACTGAGCAAGGGTGTTAGAACTAGGTTTTTTAACTTGGAGAGTGGTGAATGAGTGAAATAAGCTGCCAGAGTTTGTTGTGGGTGCCATGATTATAAGTGAATTCAAATCAAAGTATGATAGATACTGTGTGAATGCCAAATAGTTGTTCTTATGATGTTTAGGGTCTTCCTTGATGAGTGTAAGGACTCCTTGGAGTTGTCCATAATAATATCCTTATCTTCAGTTTTCATGTCACCTTTATCATCTTTGATTCCTTCTATAGTACACTTTCCTCCATTTCTGAGCTTTTTCAATAGTCTTCAGAGCATTTTGCCACAATTTGTGAAAAAAATAAGCCCTGAAAACATCTAAAAATTGCAGCGTAAGCTTTACATTTCAAAGTGATAGCATTTTACGTAGTGGCATTGTATTGTGCCGACAGTAAAAATCAATACAGACCTGGTATGCTTTATGTATTATACTGCTTTTTAGGGTAACAATTCAGTAAAGTAGAAAATTACAAATTTTAGATAAAAATTTTGAAATGGCTTAAAATCTAAAAATTAATGTTTAGATATTCAAGCATACCAACAAAGAGCATATTTATTGCTTTCAAAGTTGTTCAGCTCTTCTCCATCTCTATAATCTCACGTTCTTAAAACTTCACATTGTCACTGTGAAACAGATACTTGATTTAATGATCAGTAAAATTTCAGATTTCACCATAACTAAGTTTTAATCAATGTCGTTCATAGTTGTCTGTTTTTCTCAAATATCATTGTCCATTGTGTTGGAGGTACAGCATTTTTGAAAGCTGTTGCAGTAATCAGAGGATCCACTGGTTATGACTATATAATTCTGAAATCTTGTTGACAGTGAATTTGAATTTCAAATATCTTGCATATTAATTTTAAGTGCCTCATGTTTTGTTTGGCCTTTCACTTGGAATTTTTAAGATTTTTGTGCCTTATATCAGTGTATCATAAATATGATACATTGGTGAAAAAAAAAGTGCATCATATTATACATAAGTGAAGGCAATAATTTGTAGAATTTTGAACAGTTTTCTCTTTGCCACTTTATCATATGCCTTTACAAAACTTAGAGATTCTTTTTACATTCTCATGATTTCTTCATTTTTGTAGTAAAATCAGAATCTTGATTCTTTACCAATTTCACATTGAATGATTGTCTGAGCTGCCTCTTAAGTAATTCCATAAATCTTTCCTTGGACATGGTACATGCAATAAGATGGTCTTGATATTAAATCTTGTTTAAGGGTGGCTTATACACTGTATATTTAAGTACATGTTGAAAACATTGTTCAAAATAATAAAACTATGGTGTTAAGTTGGTTTTATTCTTGAAACATTATAAAGGTATATATATCATTATTTAGAATGATATATACCTTTTCATCCTTTCCTTTAGTGTTACACGATGATCAGCTTTCATTTCAGTTAAATTATGGAGAGTCCAACCGTATTAGGAATAATTAATTTCATTTCCCGACATTTTGACCTTCATATTAATGTCATCATCCAAGCTATATTACACTTCAAACAGCATGCCAAAGTGACAATTATTTGATCATCTTAGATTAGACCATCGAAAAAGACATAGACATTAAAATATCAAACTTTGTCAAAGTAAATGGCATAATAAATAATATATTTAAGCCATCTCTAGTACAAAAACACACACTAGAATCAGGCTATATAATGTCTTGTCAAAACCAACTTTATTATACAGAAGTGAAACATGGACCATGAAAAGGAAAGAGGAAAAACAAATTCAAACAGCAGAAATGAAGTTCCTCAGAAAAACAGCTGGATATACCAAGTGGGACCACAAAACAAATGAAGAAATCTTACAATCCCTGAAAATAAAACCAATTAATTACTACATAAGACAGTATAAACAAAAATGGCTAGAACATTTAAATCGAATGGACAACAGTAGACTACCAAAAATATTATACAGATACAAAATAAGTGGAAAAAGAAGAATCGGAAGACCAAGAAAGAGATGGCATGAGACTGGAACAGGTCACTTGGCCTAAATTCCATGTTAGGAAGAAGAAAAAGAAGATTAGACCATCAAAGCTATATTCTGTTTATGACATCATCAGAGAACAAATTCATATATATAGTGTTAATACAGCAAAAGCAGTGGCCTAATCCATAATTTAATGTGAGTGTTGTGATATTAGAGTTAAGATCCTAGATTACTTACATTCCTAATTATAATAAGACCAAAAGGTCGAGTGGGCAGAATATGTATCTTCCATATTCTTAGGATTTTTAGACCATCCTTATTATTAAGATTAGGGTGGTTGATAAGAATTTCACAGACAGGCATCCTTAAATTTACATCCCACCAAAATGTGGTATGAGTGTAAATTTAAGGAGGCCTGTCTGTGAAATTTTTATCAACCACCCTAATCTTAACAATAATGGTGGTCTAAAAATTCCAAGAATATGGATGACACATAATCTTCCCTTGGACTAAGAGTTAATTAGAGTTAAGATTCTAGAAGTAATCTAGAATCTTAACTCTAATATAACAACACTCATGTTAAATTATGGATTAGGCGACATGTTATGAATGGAATATAGCTTTGATGTAGTGTTTTTTTACTAGCGGTCAGGCCAGTATAAAAACAGTTGATCAAATCATTGTCGCTTTGGCATACTGTTTGAAATGTAATATAGCTTGTCTTTGTGTATATATATATATATATATATACATATATGTGTGCATACTCCAGATGATGACCTTAATATGAAGGTGGAAATGTCAGGAAATTAAAGTAATTATTACTAACATGGTTGTAGTCTCCATAATTTTACTGAAATGAATATACCTTTTGGATCCTAACAATCCCTGTGTGTTTTGGGAAAAAAACGTGCTTAACTCATGACAAATTTGGCTGAGAAATGCTTTATTACCTTTCATAGCTGGTTTTATCTTATTTTACTTTTATATATAATGTGTGTGTGTGTGTGTGTTTATTTTATTTTATTATTATTATTATTATTTTTTTTTTTTGAAAGATTGGTACGATGAAACTTTACTTCAGTCTCCTCTGGAATTTGAATTTCTAATCAAATGTTTTGAATTTTTCTTTGTAAGCACTTAAGTATTATGCTTCTATATTTAAGAATTTTAAGTTCAATATGATCTATTCCATCTTTATTTCTTATGGTTTCTACATCCAGAATTGAAATATGTTTATTATGACTGCATTCCCCTTGGATATTTTCTGTTGTGTGTGTTACATGCTCTCCATTCAGATCTGTCCCTGACCAAGTCTTTCAGAATTTCCAGGCACATTCCGGTTGCTTCTTTAACCCCATCCACCCATCTAATTCTTAGTCTACCTCTTCTCTTCCTTCCTTGAACTTTAGCAAGCATCGTCACTTGTCCAGACTGTCATTTGCTCGCATGTTCAAAGTATGACAATTTTTGCTTGGTGATCATAGCTTTGAGGGAGCAGTCTGGCTTTATTCTGTCTATCACTGATTTATTGGTTTGCTTTGCAGTCCATGTATTCTTAGTAAGCATCTCCAAACCCATAATTCAAATGCATCCATCTTCCTTCTTTCACTCTTTCTCAGGGTCCAACTTTCACATTCATACAGTACCACAGGAAATACCATTGCTTTCACGATTCTGATTTTTGTTGTGAGGCGCTAATATCTTTATCTTTAAAGATCTTGCTTAAATTTGTCATTGCTTTCTTTCCGAATAATAATCTTCTAACTTATTCAGTACAATACCCATCTTTATCAATTTGGGATCCTATGAGCACAAAATTGTTAACTGCTTTTATTTTCTCCATATTTACTTCAAAATCATTAAGTTTACATGTTGCCATGACTTTTGTCTTTTTGAGGTTAAGTTTAAGACCATATTTAGCACTTTCTTCTTTAAGTTTCATAATAAGTTCCTCAAAATCTTCTTTGTATTCTGCTAGCAAGGTGGTATCATCTGCATGTCTCAAATTATTAATATTTCTTCCACCAATTTTAATTCCAACTGAAGACTCTTTCCAGCCCTGCAATTCTTAAAATGTATTTGCTGTACATGTTAAAGAGGTATGGAGATAAAATACATCCTTGTCGCACCCCTTTACCTATTGTGAAATACTCAGTTTCTCCAAGATCTGTTCGGACAGTAGCTTCTTGTTCATAATAAAGATTCTTCAGAAGGATAATGAAATGCTCTGGTACTCATTGTTCTTAACACATTCCACAGTTTCACATGATCTACAGCATCAAAAACCTACACTATAGTCAAGGAAACAAAGGTAGACATTCTTTTGCTATCCCTGTGCTTTTTCTATTATCCATCTCACATTCGTGATCTGATCTCTCGTTCCTCTGCCTTTTTGAAATCTTGCCTGTTCAGCTGGCATTTCTCTCTTCAAATTGTGCATATGTTGAAAGAGAGAGGGATTACTTTTATTTCCACCATGATTATTTTTTCTACTACTGTTTTATTGCCCAGGTAGTAAATTACAGTTAATTTTTTTTTTTATTCTAATCTCTAGCGCTATTTTTTTTTTTTTTTCCATCTTTGTGAACTTTGATTCCTTTTATAGTATACTGCTACTCCCTCCTTTTGTCAGCTTTTTAGTGTGCATGAGAACACTTCAAAACTTTCACAACATATATTTGCTATAATAAATTTAGTTTAATCCTTTATCCAAGCGTAAGCAAACAAAGTTTGCGCCTGAAGTATCTTCAGGACTGAGGCAACTCGTGGTAAAGGTGGACCAAGCTCCTCATCACTCCTTGTCTTAGTATCTCCCACAATGCAAAGCACATCTCCTTACAGACATGTATAATGCTAAGTATTAAGGGAAGCGCCACTACCCAGACCAGTTTCGACCTTTATTGAGGTCTCGTCAGTGGGAGCCAGACCCAGAGGTGGTGATACTAAGGTGGAAGCAATGGAGAAGTTACACTTGGATAAAGGATTAAACTAAATTTATTATAGTCTAACCAAGTGAAAAAAAACTTTCAATATGTTTGCTATATTCTTCTGAATACATACTTATGACTGACTTTGCTGATTTATTTTCTAGTAACTTTTCTGGGCTGCTTCTTTGTTATTTTAGATTTTTTTTTAGTGATTATTAGTAAATTGATATCTCCGTAATGTGATAGAGTGTATACATTTAATTGTGCATATGTTGAAAGAGAGATTACTTTTGTTTCTGCCATCATTATATGCTTGATTTTCTTTGATCATCATGCTAGATTTTTACTAGAGAAATGTTTGCTTGCAAGTGGCAGGTGCAGAAGAAATTGCTCACCTGATGAGTGCTTATTTTTCTAAAAGCTCTCGACTTGGTATATGTAACATAGAGCTTGGTGTTATCACTACACTGGAGGAAGATACTCAGGTGTATAAGGTGGAGATAGGTACTAGAACTGTTGCAAACTAAATATGAATTCCACAATAAGAACTGATGAGATATCAGCAATGTTAATAGAGTATTCAGCTGAACTAGCTATTCCTTTGATCTAGCTGCATAATTTGAGTGTCAGCAGGCTAGATTCTGCAGTAGTGGAAAGAATGTATGATAATCACCACCACAAGATATCTCTGGAGTGGTTGTTACGATTTTGGAAAAGTTCGTAAGAGATCACATAGATTGACAGATAATCTATACTTTGCAGTAAACAACATGGATTTGCTAAGCAAAAGTTATGTTTAAGCTGCTTGTTCACATTTTATAATATGTAATGGTTGAGTGAATTAGACAAAAGGAATGGATAACCATGATACTTTTAGCCTTTGCTAAAGCTTTTGGCAGGATTAAAAAACCTCACTTAAAAACAAAAATAAACTAGACTACAATAAAACTGTAACCATTCCATACATTAAAGGGATATCAGACAAAATAAACAGAATATTACAGAAATACAACCTTAAAGCCATCTTTAAATCTCCTGCAAAATTAAAAAACTTACTCAACTCATCCGAGGATCCACTTCCTCTGCTGGCCCACCCTGGTGTATACTGTATTCATTGCACCTGTAATTTGCCCTATATAAGGAAAACAGGACACACAGTTAATATCAGAAAAAAGGAAAATAAAAGGCGCATTAAATTTAATAACTATGGTAAAGCTGGCCTTTCTGATCATGCCCTGAATACTTTACGTAGAATTAACTGGAAAAACATCTGTTGTTTACATCACACCAAAACATGGTATGAATGTAAATTTAAGGAGGCCTGTGAGATTCTTATCAACCACCCTAATCTTAACAATAATGAGGTTCTAAAAATCCCAAGAATATGGAAGGCACATTTTATAACCTTTCTCCCTAAGAGTTAATTATAAAATAGGACTATAGGTAATCCAGGATCTTAAATCTAATATAACAATTCTCATGTTAAATTAGGGCATCACTTTTGCTGTAATAAAACTATCTATGGGAAAAAATTTTTCTCTGATGTTGTCATAAACAGAATATAGCTTTGATGTAGTTCTTTTATTTTATTTTTCACTAGAGGTCAGGCCAGTAGAAATGTAGACAGTACTAGTATTATTATTATTATTTTTTTTTTTTTAAAGATAAACTGATGCAGAGAAGAATTAGGAATAATGATTTTTCCCAAACTGGACAAGCTTTCAGGAATCATTAGTATTTGCTTGACACATGGATCATTGCCTCACAGCTATTTTTGATGAGCTCATTAACTTCTATATATATGAGTTACCTACTCCTGAATTTACTTCGGGCATAAACTTTGTTTACACTTAGATAAAGGATTAAACCAAGAATATAATTTCTTGGTATCTTTAACTTATAGTATAACCAAGTAGAAAACTTCACCCACCTTGGAGGAGTTATTGAGTACAATGGTGAAATTATAAAAGATATAAACAGACGAATCAATCAAGCATCCCAAACTTTTGGACGACTTAATAAAATATGGAAGTCAAGAGACATCAAACAAGTAACAAAAGTAAGAATCTATGAAACAATGGTCCTCCCAATACTCCTCTATGGAAGTGAATGCTGGAATCTCAAAAAGGCTGAAGAGAAAAAAATATTAGTTACTGAAATGGGTTGGCTAAGAAGATTATTTGGAGTATCTCTGCTGGATTAACTAAGAAACGAAGACATAAGTAAACAACTAAAACAAGAAATAACAATAATAGGCAAAATCCAAGAAAGAAGACTGCGATGGTTTGGCCATGTGACCAGAATGGGAACAGAAAGACTACATCTAAAGCCCTGAATACAATGATGGAAGGTAAAAGATCCAAAGGACGGCCCAGAATTAGATGGATAGCAAAATAAAAGAAGACCTGAAAACCAAATCACAACAACCGATACCAAACTGGACAGAATTGTTCGGACTCTCCCGGGAGAGACAGAAGTGGGAAGAATTCATTTGGTCTCATCATCATCCACATAGATGATGGAAAAGAGAAGAAGAAGAAGATAACCAAGTGGAAAATCAACATCTATCTCTAATCCAGAGTATTTTAGTAATAAGGTGTGACACCTTTTGGCTACTTATATGGAAATATAACTTCTGCATTACTTCAACCCTGGTATCACCTCTGGGTAGTGGTGCTTCTCATAATGCATAGCATTATACATATCTGTAAGGATATGTGCTTTGCATTATGGGATACTAAAGCAAGTGGTGTGAAGTTATTAGCTTCTATGTATGAGTTGCCCAGTCCTGAATTTACTTCAGGTGCAAACTTTGTTTGCTTGCACTTGGATAAAGGATTAAAGCAAGTATATAATTTCTTTATATCTTTAATTTATAGTGTGAGTAGATGTTAAGCTAATGTCACCAAGTGTAAAATTCATCTATAATACACTCAAGCACTGACATTTGTCCTTCTTTAGAAGTTGAAAAGAGATAGCTGGAAAGACTGGAGGCTTTGAATTTCATCTAAGCTGTGTTGAATCTTGATGATGGATTTTTCATCCTACAGAACACACAAGCCATCTAGAAACACATGTGCACAAACATAATTAACAGACATAATATATCGGCTTCAGCCAAAATTGCAACCAATGCCATTTTGGATTGAATAAAATGCAGTCTGGTATTATGTTGGTGGGAAATATGCTCTAGCAAATTAAGAAGACTTCAGGGATTTTGATGTAAAGGTGGACATGAGGGTTGCAGTCCATTATAAAGGATAACTTATGTTAATAAGGACACTGATGAATAGAGATAAGGAAGCTGTTCCTCTTAAAAAATCTTGATCTTATGGTATGGGGACTACACAGATCTTGGATAACTGGGTTTCAGAATATTGTAGAGAAAGTGCAAAAGTGGGTAACTAAGATAATATCAGCACCATGGAATGTTGAATTTGAGAACAGATTAAAGGATATAGTAGATGCATCTAAGTTGATAAGATTTTATAGGATAGGCACAGGTGAGATTTTTCATTACATGGTAGGAAAGAAAAGAATGATCACTGCTGAAAGTGAGTATGGGTGCAAAGCAGAATTTTTCTTGTAGTGAGTGAACAGGTTTTGAAAAGAAGCGATTGCATTGATGCTGAATGAGCATCCATTGAGGAGTTCAAGAAATCCATGGTATCAGATCATCCAGGTAATTATAAATTTGATTAATAATCAGAATTTACATTAATAAATTCATAGGTAAGATATTCTGTTGGTTGCTATATTTATAGTAATATGTCATCTATTGTTTTAGTTCTCAGTCCATTCCTTTTACCACTGCTGGAATAAAGTAAAATGATGAAATGAAGTTGTGAAATTCACAATGTGGAAAAATATGGGAAATGTCTTGTTTGTAATATTCATAATAGAACAGTTGGTAAAATTAGACATTAAATTTTTTAACAAGATCATCAAATTTCTGATATGTATACAGGATATTATGATAGTACTACATGAAAAAGTAACATCATTTCTAATTTCTGATCAATAGTTTTCCTCCAAATTAATCTGTTATCTGTCATCCAACATTATCATATTTTATATTCTGTCTTCTAAGGCACTTTTTACTGTATCAGTCCACCTAGACCTTGGTCTTCCTCTGGGTCTCCTTCCAGCCATCTTGGCATCAAACACCTGTTTTTGCTAACCTTTCCTCATCCATTCTATTTAAGTGACCATGCTGTCTTAGATTAGCTCTACTGACACATTCTTTAATGCTGATAATGTGAAGTTTCTTTCTAACATCGTTTTTCTCAGAATTCTCATATCTGTTAATGTGATAATGTGAAGTTCCCTAATTTTTCTCAGAATTCTCATATCTGTGGTCTCATTTCTTTGATCAAGAAATCCATTTCGCAGATCAATAAATTAGATTTATTCATCTGACTTCCTACCATACTGGCTGTACTAATTCTTTTGTCTTTTTCCATATTTAATTTGCCATCTTCACTGAAAATTGTGTTTAAATAGCTGAAATGTTTTACTTGTTCTATAAGTTCTTCATTCAGGATATTGATGTTTTCAATGTTTCTGCCTATTTACATTGTCTTTGTCTTTTTATTGCTGATTTTCATACCAAATTTATTACAACACTTATTATGCTTATCAGGAAACTTGTACTGGATTTATTTAGAGGTATAACATTATCTGCATAAAGTAAAGAGCTGAGAATATTATTATTATTATTGCGGGTATCTCCATGGAGTCAGTAGACTCATCGCCGGAGACCCAAACTATCAAAGTAATATCTATCATATCTCTTCTTGAATTCATTTACAGAAGAACTCACAACTGGCAATGCATTCAACTCATTCACCACCCTCCAGGAGAAAAACCTCATTCTCACACCCTTGTTAACCACACTTTTCCTTAATTTCCAGGGATGACCTCCTGTTCTTCCATCACTGTCACACAGCTGAAACATTTCCCCTGCATCAATCTTATAGAAACCTTTTAGTAATTTAAATGTTTCTATCATATCCCCTCATCTCCACCTATCAACCAACCTCTGCAATCCACACTATCAATGTAGGGAGCATTTTTTACATCACTCACCAACTTAATCACTCTCCTCTGAACACTCCCCACAACTCCTCATATCCAAAGAAGCCAGGTGACCAGACCTGAGCACGGTAATCCAAATGTGGAAGTATCAACACTTTATAAAGGGGAATAATAATCTCTGGATGTTAGTGTATTCCTCAATAACCAAGTAAATCCTATGTGCAATCTTGGACACCTTAGCAATGTATCCTCTGAACTTCATCTCCCTATCCACCAACACCCTTAAGTCCCTAGCCTTGCCTCATCAATCTCTTGGAGTACCGTTCCATCAATGTAGTACACAGCTAGTAATCTTTTAATCCCAAAATGCATAACTTTACACTTTTCCACATTGAACTGACATCCATTACTTTTTGTCCATTTTGCCAACTTATTTAAATCATCCTGCAAACTCTCAACATCAGCTTGATTTTTTATTGCACTACCCAACTTTGCATTATCAGCAAACAACTGAATATCTCCCTTTAAGCCATTCCTATATCATTTATGTACAAATTAAACAACAATGGTCCAAGCAGAGAGCCCTGAGGCACACCACTGGTCACTTGCCTCATCCTGGCCTCTGCCCCTCCATACACCACCTTCTGGAATCTCTCCCTGAGCCATTCTCCTATCCATATCACCAGTTTAGTATCCATCCCCATCTGCTCCAATTTGTGCAACAGTATTCTGTGGGGTATCCTGTCAAAAGCCTTAGCAAAATCTAGAAGTACCACTGTGTAGCCATTTCCTTTGTGCAAATTAGATGTCATTCTATTATAAAAAGTTAATAAATTGCTAAGGAAGGATCGACCTTTAACAAAACCATGTTGGCCTCTATAGAGTATCATATCCTGATCCACCCATTCTTGAATGTTTTGAAGAGCTTTTCTCTTGGAACTGTACTCCTGGAAATTGATGAAGCCAGGGATTTAGGAGTAGTAATAGAGAGTTGAAGTTTAGAGGGAATATTGCTAAAGTAGCCAGGGCAAGTAACATGATTACTTGGTTATTGAACACACTAACAAGCAGGGATAAATGAGCTATTAGTCCTCTTTATAAATACTTGATATAACCACATTCAGATTACTGTGCTCAGGTCTGGTTATCTGGGTTTTTTGGGGGGTTGAGGAAGTGGAGAGAATTTAGAGGTGAATGACCAATGTGATTGGTCTGTGGAATGCTCCTTATGGGATATTAAGGGTCAAAATGTTGGGTAAAATGATAAAATAAAAGGGGTCAGCAATATGGCAAACATTTTAGTTATTTACATGTACTTGGTTAGAGGGGCAAAACAAGAGATCCTCCCTGGAAGTTGGGTAAGAGTGTGGTTAGCAAGGGCATGAGGATTAGATTTGTCACTTAGTAGTGAATGAATGGAATGGGTTGCTTGAGTCATTTGAGTACTTTGTATGTTAATGTTTCAAGGAAAGGTACAATAGATCTTATGTTGATACGTTGGGTTTCCCACAACAAATCTTAGCACTCCATTGAGGCATGGCACTGTGCAGTAATAATGAAATAATTCCATTTTTAAGTATAGTTAAAGTTTTGGTTTGAAAATAAAATTTGCCAGTGTTCAAAATAAGTATATGTTGAGCATTTGTGTACATTCCTTACTGTTTTATTTGTTTATTTATTAAGATTCTGATATGAATTTAAACCTCTCATAGCATTAAAAAAAATTACAATGCAAACATCTGTAATGTACCTACAAAAGGAATAATATGTATTTGTGTAATAAACATCCATGTCATCATTAATATTGATATAATTTTTGAAGGCATTTTTGCCCCAAACAAATTTAATTCCACAACTTTTTAGGACTCTTCAATTCACATTTTGCTCCATATACTTTCTAAATGTGTTACCCTTTCACTCTCAAAACATTATTTCCTTTTTTTTTTTTTTTCACTTATTTACTGATAATGGTTGCAAAAGTCATTCAGATAGAATGAATATATTCTTGAATATAAGGAAAGAAAAATAAAATATTCATCTACTGTACTACTTTTTTTTCCTTCAGACACAGATTCATATTATTACTAATACAGTTGTCCGTGTGGTTAGCCTAGTGGCTGTGTGCTTTGCAACCACTGGGTAAGGAGTGTTCGAGGTTCGATTCCCGTCAGTGACATGAGGAGCTGAAGGATTTTCCTCAGCCATAGCCAAGTTAGCCGGTCTTGAGCATGGACAGTAGGGTTTTTCATCCCCCAAAGCAGGCAAACCGGCCTTGAGAACTCAACACTACAGGACATAGGATACACCAGGCATAGGGCTGACCACCTTATCCTGTGAATGGTTTGAGGTCCAAAGATTAATAAACCCTTGACACCGCAAGGTAAAAGAGGGTAAAGGGAAGATGAGATAAGACTAATACAGTTCTTTGTGTCTATTTTTATTACTCATTTTTTTTTTTAAATTCACTTTCCCCATACTTTCATAAAAAAAGTGAGAAGAAGAATACTTTGTTCCTTACAGTGAATAGTTAATATTCTGATAAGCTATGAAAATGTTACATACATTTATTCAGCACAAACCACTTCAAATTCTGTTTTTAGCACATAAAATTACAATTTTTATTGTAATTTTTTTTTTATTGTAAAAAAGGTATTAACAACACCAAACAAACTATTTTATAAAAAAAGATGTTTATTAACTGGCTTATATTTCACTCGATTTCAAACCAGCATCTTCAGAGCACAAAGCAGCATGCTATAGTTTACACACAACGAGTAAGTGAAACAATTCAAATTGTAACAGACAAAAGATCTAAAGTCCTAATTTGATGCATTCTAATGTTGGGAGAGAGAAAAAAGTATTACAGTTACGTAGGAGTTTATCTTAAGATGACATTCTCCAAAAATTTTTTTAGCAATTAATGCAACCATACTTGTTCATATTAGGTGAATTCCTCATACCCATAACTGACTAAAAATAATCTTTCTGACCCCTAAAGATTTCTAAATAACACATTAGTTTTTCTTTCATCTAATGTGCTATTTAGAAGTCATTACAAATCAGAAAGATTATTCTTGGACACCCCCTCCCCCTTCTGTATGAAGGGAGGTCCAAAGTATAGTCTGCCAATTCTTACTTGTCATAATGATAGCGAATGGATTTTTTTTATCTTCTCCAAGGCAGATATTAACAGATATTCCTGTCTGCCCATAGTAGTTTGGAACTTGGCTGAGTCCCAAATTGCCAGCCCATAGAATTTTTTTTCCCCTTTTCACATTTTCTTTGCTATTAGGTGCAAATATGGCTGTGGTGAAATATATAGTGTTTCACCAATCAGTTGTTGTAAAATTGACATAAATCAACAATTCATCACAATGTTTTTTTTTTTCAGTACAAATTCTTATTTGCTCATATTTAGTTAACAAATATATTTATTCTTCTTTTACAAACTCTTGTCAGCTGCACAAAATAAATTACATTTCGCTAGCAATAACTGTCGTTTGTTCACTGTGCAGGGAAACTTTCCATTTCATAGTGCAAACTTTGGTTTGTGTTGCTTCACTAACCTTCACTGCAAGATAGAAATGATATGTTTTTATGCCTCGGTTTCCTTTTTATGTGCATATTTGTTTGATGTTGTAAACATTCTGTATTAATTTTAGAAACTAATATTTCATATTCCAAACAAAAATAAAGTTTGGGCATTTTCTTTTCTCTTTCTTTTGTCACTTCTGTATGCATGATAAATTGAAATTTTAAAAATTTTATTATTATTATTATTTTATTTTATTTTTTGTAATTCATGACATAAAAAAGAACACCGGTATTGTGATAACAAAATTCACATATCTGACAGTTGCTGGTGCCACTTGAACACACACTTGTGCATCATTCAAACATACAGAAAAATCCACTAACTGAAAACACTGTTTCCAAAGCTGTTCAGATAATACAACATTCACTGTATAAAAGGCATGATTCTTTACTGATGAATAAATAAAAATTAGAACTCCATGGCAACACTAGAAGTTAAAGAAATGTCCCATTTTGAGCAAATTTCTTCAGTTGCATAGTATAGATTAAAGAATTATTTATAAGACAAGATGAAATTCAAATTCCTAGTCAGTTAATGCACCATTGCAAACTGCATGTGTAACGCCTTCAGTATACAAATAATATTGAGTGACTGAGTTTAAAAACAAGAACCAAATTTTGGGAGGAGAAAACCTGAAGAAAACAACTGACTGAGCCAGGAAAATAGCTTATGATTTAGCTACAATAGAAATAGGAACCCTATGGTGATGCTAGAAGTTAATAAAGGGTTTCATGAAAAGAAATCATATAACATGTTCCAGGCTAGTATGTTTAAGTTAACTTTTCTGGCTGGTATGAATGTTTTACTAGATGAAAAAAAAACCAAGTTTCCAGGAGGAAAAACTCAACCTCTGGCATATAGCATTCTAACTCGCCTTCAGTTGAAAAAGGTCCTTTAACCTTTGCAACTGAAAAAAAGTTCTTGTACTAGATGGGATTCGAACCCAGGTATTTCCAACCAAAGGGCATTGTCATATTCCAGCTCTGTCTGAAGTAGTTATTTTTTGGGGAGAAAATTATTAAATAAAGTAGCATATGATAGAAATATCATTGAGGAAGGATGCAATCAAGAGCATATCAATACCTATGGTAGAAAAAGTCATCAAATGTGGAAAGCAATTGGACTAAGTGATATTTGTACTGAATTTCTGGAATGCAAGTCTTGAAGGGGCCATGTTGCACAATCCAGAAGGCTTATCATGTGGTCTAGTGATTAGAGTAGAGCCCTCATATCAGTTTATAAAAAAGGAAAATAAAGCTGAATGTGACATTTATAGAGAAATTTCTCCACTGTATGCTTGAGGAATGATTTATGAAAGCATACTTAGAAAAGACTGAGAGCAAATTGTTCAAGGGAAATTTGTTGAGATAAAGGAATTTCAGCCAAATAGCATTGCTAGATAAGATCATATGACAAATAGTTGAGAAATCATGGTATTATAATGAGAATCTCTGTGTAAAGTTGTGTTTATTTAAAAAAAAAAAAATCTTATGTTTAGGTATGAAAGAAATAGTTATTGAAAACTTTAAACCTATTGTACTGTAATTACAACCTTATACAGTGATACATAGTACTTATATGTAAATTGCCTGTTAGAATTAAAACTTGAATAGGAAAATAGTTCCATTACAATCTTGCTATACTTACTTAACTAAATATAGCAGGGTTGTAATGCTCCCCACTGCTGTTTATACTCTGTATAACCACATCATTAAGGAAAGGTGCATTAAACATGTTATTCAAATCATAGATATTTAAAGTTTAGTACTTGACCATGCAGATGGCATTATCTTCTTAAATTAATTCTGAAGCCCTCAAAAGTGTTTAACTAAATTCAATAATTCCTGTAACAAATTTGGTGTAAAAATCAATGACTTTCTCTACAGAGTAGATTAGATTTTAACTATTTAGGTATAATATTTATAAACAAGTAAATTAAATGTGAATATAGATAATACACAGGATAAGTAGGTTGTGATGGTGGGATACCAGCTGAATAAATTTGTATAGAACAAAAGAGAAAGCAACCAGTACCAATTTAGCAGTACATACAAAGCAATGTTTAAACCACTTTTAACTTAAGGGCCTGAGAATGGGGTTAGAAATAAAGTAGTTCATCAAGACTGGAAATTAGAAATTGCAGAATTGAGGAAAATTTGGGAAGTGCACAGGTGTCATGAGTAGAAGAATCATATTAAAAACAAAGACATCAGTAAAGGATCTGACATTATTTACTCAAGAATGTGTAAGCTGTGAAAATGTATGAGTACTTTAATAAAATGTAAATGACGCATCATCAAAACAGGTGTTTGTAGAGAAAATGGTAGAGAAATGATCAAAATATAAGAACTTATCATATTAGATATTATTATTATTATCCCAAGCCCCCTATGGAGTCATTCTCATCATGGGAGGTCCATGATGAGAATGCCATGCCTTAACAGTCAAATTCTCTGCAAGCACCATACTCCAATACATTCCAATCATTCACAACTCTCCATACAAAAAACCTGCTTCTCACTCACTTGCTCACACCAGAGATGACCCCCTTTTTCTCCCCCCATCTCCCACCATTTTATGAAAAACTCTTCAGTGTTAATCCTATAACAACCCCTTACCAACTTGTACGTCTCTATCATCACCCTTCTTCTTCCTTTCTACTAAACTCTGTAAATTTCATCTTCTTAGCCTTTCTTCATACTCAACATTCCAGAGACCAGAAACTACCCTCTGTCAATCATCTCTATATCCTTTCCAATATCTTTTCATCCTTTCGAAAGTCCTTACAATGGAACCAGAATGTCCTTGCTTCTACAAGTCGGTGTCTTCCACATCATTGACAGAATTCATTGTGTTATTCTCACAATTTTGAGAACATGTCTTCTAAATTTTATCTCCTTATCTACCATCACCCCAAGATCTCTTATTTCCTTCACCTCCAACAATTTATTTCCACCAAGCATAAATTCTACATTCCATCTTTTAAAACCTTACTTTTTGCATCACTGAACTGGCATCCCCCACTCACATGCCCATTCACTCAGTCTATTCAAGTCTTCTTGTAAGGCCACAACATCTGCTCTACTCCTCATAGTTTTCTTCCCAACTTTATATCATCTGCAAACAACTGAATATCTCCATACAGTTCTTCTCCAATATCATTAACAGGTTAAACAGCAATGGCCCTACAACCAGACTCCTGAGGCGCACCACTTGTGACTTTCTCTTCTGGGATATTGCTCTCCCCATACACAACTTGCTGATATCTATCAGTTAGCCAATCTCCAATCCAATGCACTAGTCTAATGTCCAACTCTGTTCACTTAGTTTGACTATCATATGGTAATATCAGAAGCCTTTGCAAGATCTAAGTATTCTACTATGTATCCGTGTAACAGTGGTGCCATCTAGATTAGAGAGAGGGGGGGGAGCGGAAGTGCCAGTGAGCAGAAGTTAGTTTCCGTTTGGAGAAGAGGTGAGCTTTCTGCTATTGGTCTTTATGAAGTTGGATTCAGTTTTGCTAATAGTTGTTTTTAATTATTGTGTGCTTCAGCATATGCTGAGTATGAAGCTGGAATTCTTGATGCAAGTCACCTGTGGTAAGCTGAGTTTTTTTTTTCTTCAAAAAAGTTTTTATAATAAACCAGTTCAGAAGAAAGTTGTTAATTAGAAACTAACTGTAAAATCTTAGTTGTATTAAACTCATATTTGGTGCACTCCCCTTAAGGATAAATAAACTGATACCTGACAAGCAATTATATTCTGTTTTCATCTGTATTTTATGTGAAGTTTTTTTATCCTTAAAAAAAGACTTAACATTAAACTGTCCCAATATCTAATAGTTGCATGCACTAGGAAGGGTGCCCAGATCTGAAGTTATCTGCACCTATATAGCCTGGTCATGTGAAATATTCATGACCAGGCTATATAGGTGCAGATAACTTCAGATCTGGGCACCCTTCCTGGTGCATGCAACTATTAGATATTGGGACAGTTTAATGTTAAGTCAGCTGCCTCTATAAGTGGCCTAGTCATGAAGATATTTCTGATGCAAACTTTCGATTGCTCACACTTCAGTAAAATTAGTATGAAAGCATTAGTATTAAGTATTAGTATTAAAAGTATGAAAACAAGAACATATTCTTGTCATGTAAACTTTGCTTTCCTTCCCAGAAAAATAAATGATTTCTTTAGCTGCATATGAATTTTATACAAAATATTTTAATCACAAAATCACAGGATCCCCTATGTCTAGGGGGATATATATTTATCATTATTATCATATATGATTTTTTAAAAATGATATTCTCATTTTTTTAATTGATAGAAATAAGATTGCATTACTATTAAGAATAGTTGTTTTGAAAGTACTTATTTTATATGCAAATTCTTCCATAAGCTGTCTTGTGGTATAATTGCAAGGGGGGAGGGGGGAGTTGAAGTGAACATCTTATAAATGTCAATGAACAGTCTGATACAGAAAGGCAAGCATTATGCATGGAAGGGGAAGCCCATTTAATGTATGATATAAAGCTTGGCCTTAAGATCTTCAGAAACAGCCATGAATACATATCACCCTGCAAAACAAACAAACTGGCCAGAAGAACGCGCATACATAATAGGTACAAGAAACTATAGCACATAGTGCTCTGTCTGAGGTGCACATAGAGATTGGGAAAGAAGAAATGTATTGACATTTTTCATAAAGAGCTGGAGGTTGAAATAGTTGAGAAACACATGAGAAAGAATGTGCTAGAGGTAAATGGAATAAATGAGGAAGAGATGCAGGTTGAATGTTTGCAGTTGTGCTGAAAAGGGGTTTTGGGCAACTGCTGCTCTTGCTTTAAAAAGTTTGACAATAAGTGTAGGCAAATGATATTTGCCAATTCACTGGAGCAGTGACTTGGGATGTATCTCTAGAAGAGACAGCTGTAACATAGTCTGTGATATAGGGGTTGAAGTGAACTTGTGAGGGAATGGTCATCTACAAGCTGAACTGCTCTCCTCTGGACAGCATCAAGAATTTTTAGGGAGGTTTTAGGTGCACCATCTCAAATCTATGAACATTATTCTAAGGCTGGGTAGATTTTTGATTTATTTTATAAGCTAGCTATCCACTTGCAGAGGGTGGTAGATAAACCAAAGGAATGCAGTTGCAAGTGTCAGTAGTTGAATGGATGTAAAATAGCTTCTTGAGTGGAAAAGAAAGCCTAGTTTTTTAAAGGCTGGGAAATGTATTGATCTATTGTGTTTGTGCCAGGAGAGGTTGGAAGTAAATGTCAGTCCAAGGAGAGAGGGGAGATTTGATCTTACCTGATGATGTGTATATTACTGAGGATAAGGCAAGCTGAGTTCCCTTTTGTGAGAGAAGAGG
This sequence comes from Typopeltis vanoorti, assembly GCF_054136105.1. NCBI lineage: Eukaryota > Metazoa > Arthropoda > Arachnida > Uropygi > Thelyphonidae > Typopeltis > Typopeltis vanoorti. The sequence goes on from NC_143564.1 coordinate 110,947,145, forward strand.
CAGGACTGCATTTTAGTGTTGTGAAAGTGACCAGGTTATCATTGCCCCACTGAAGGATGATATGGAGGTCAGTGTTTAAAGCACAGTTGCAGGTGATCTTAATGCTTGGGATGTCTGAGAATTACATGGTTTGTGAGAGGAGTAGATGACTGGAGTGTGCCACATTTGGCAAAGCTGTGGATAGGATTGGTGGTGATTGAGAGTAGGTCTTTCTCTTATACATAAAAGAGGGTAGGTGATAGAATGTATTCTGAAACACTCCTGCATTGGTGACAAAGATGGTGTCATCCACCCAGTAGTGAGTGACCAGAGAGAAAGCTGGCTATCCACTTGCAGAGGGTGATAGATAAACCAAAGGAATGCAGTTGCAAAGCAGACTTCACTGCCAACATTGAAATCCCTAGAAATGGGGTGGGGGGGCATGTTTCTCTGAACCTTTCTGTAGCACATCCAGTGGTGGGTGATGTAAGATATCAGCCATGGGTTTGGATTGGCAGAATCCATACCGGTGGTTGCTGGTTAAGTGATGAGCTTCTAGATAGTGAATTAGTTGATTGTTGATAACTTTCTGCACAATTTTTTGAACGATTGAGGTGATGGTAATTGGTTGGTACTTATACAGTAGGCTTTTATCTCTCTTTTCTTTTGGAATGAGTTGGATATATCCTTGCCTCTATGTACTGAGATAGGTGCCAACTGAGTACAAATGCTTGAAGAGACAATGGAGGCTTAACTCTGGAGTACAACATTTGAGTACAGTAGGAGAGATGCCATCAAGAACAGAAGACTTTTTAGAGTCCAGATTATTTAGTATTCTTCTAATGGAGGCATACGGGGCTCATTTTCTGACACAGGAGAGGCGATTTGCCTTAATTATCTAAGCAGGAGTTAGAGAAAAAGAGTTATGCCAGGAGATCAGCTTTAACTTTGAGCACTAACAGTGGTGCTATTTAGATAAGAGAGAGGTAGAAGTGCCAAGTGAGCATAAATTATGTCCTATGGCTTTGCAAGGGACCAGAAATCACAGCTTCTATATGGACAAGAAGTGAGGTTTCTGCTATTGGTCTTTATGAAGTTGGATTTGCTAATAGTTGTTTTCAGTTATTGCATGCTTCATCATAGGCTGAGTACGAAGCTGGGATTCTTGGTGCAACTTACCTGTGGTCAGCTGAGTTTTTTCTTCGACTGCTTTCGCACGTCTTCTTTTGAACCAGGGCTTGGAAAGTGGCTGAATATTTTGGGTAGAATGTGAGAGACGAAGGCCTTCATGCCAGTGAGGATAATTTCTGTCACTCACTCAGCATGGATGTCTGGGTCAGAAGAGCAAAAGCAATAGTTCATGTCATGGAAAGGAAGAGTAGTAGTTTCTGGAAGTCATCCAGCTTGGTGCCAAAGGTGCCAAACATAAGTTTGAGCATGGTCGGGGGGAGGGGCCTTCAGTGAAATTAGAAACTTGTACAAGATTGATCTGAATTGCCAAGAGGAGAAATGACCTCTATAGTATATCTGGAAGGAGAACTATTTAAAAAAAAATCAAAGTATTGCAAGAAAGTGGAGGGGATTATCAGGAATTTGGCTAGGTAGATGTATGATTTACATTAAGTCATTGCTTATATCAAAACTTTTGGCATCGCTTCCAGTTTGATCAGTGGGGTTGGAGAAGGGGAGCCTGTTGAAATTGTGAACATGGTTATAGAGAGGAAGGTGAAGAGGTCTGAGTAGTTTTCAGAGTTTGGAGACTGGTAAATGCAGCAGATGAATGCTACTGATTCGAGCAGGGAAACCTTGAACCAGTGGAGTTCCAAAGCAGAGAAGCATTTATAACATGTGTCATAGCAGTGTCAGATTGCACAAAGGCACAGGTGCCACTCTTGTGGTAAAATGAAATGTGAAGAGTATAATTTGGGTGAACTGTGGTTGATGCAGCTGTATTTTGGGTTTCTTTTAAGAGCAGGTCTGGTTTGAATGTGTATAAGTGGTGATGAACATCATATTGGACTACAAATGTTTATAAAGTGGATGTGAAAGTGATGTTTTTTGTAGGGATTCTGGGTTTGGAATATGCTTGGTTTGATTTATTTGGATGAATTGGTTGTCCAGGTCACTGTTTGTCGATTGTCATTTTTGGTTTCCCTCTGGTAATGTGTTTCTTAGACTACCCTAAAGCTTTTGACTATGTTGAGCATGTGAAACTGTGGGAATTAATGAAAAGAATGGGTTTTCCTCAACACACTATCAGGTTGATAGCCAATTTGTATAAGGAGCAAGAAGCCACAGTAAGAACAGGTGTTGGATTGACTGACTGGCTTTAAGTTGGAAAAGGAGTTAGACAAGGATCCTTTCTTTTAGGCTTGCATGGTGATCCGAATGCATTTTTGGAAGTTAGACAAGGATGTTTACTTTCTCCTCACTTGTTTAGTATATATGCAGAGGACATCATGCATGAAGCATTGGATGAGCTCAGGACAGGAATTATGATAGGAGGTAGACTGATCAGTAATCTGAGGTACGCTGATGATACAGTACTCCTTTGTAATGACATGGAAGAACTAGGACTAATTCTTGACAAAGTTAACAAGATCAGTAATAACAGAGGACTTCAACTCAATTCTAGCAAAACAAAGATCATGGTTCTCAAAGGAAAAACAAACAGAGAAGCTCTTGAGAAAAAAGTGTATCTTAATGGAGAAAGAATTCAGGAATTCAGCAAGTTTGAGTACCTTGGATCCATTATTAATGTGAAGAATTGCTGTTCAGAAGATGTCAGAAAAAGGTTAGGAATAACTAAAACAACAGTCAGAGACCTGTCTAAAATCTGGAAGGATGGATCTATCTCCATGGGAAAACAAAGTTGAGTATTTTAGATGCAGTTGTTTTTCCAACAGTGACTTATGGATGCGAGACTTGGAACCTAAAGAAGTCAGATAAGAAACGGATATCTGCTTTTGAGATGTGGTGTTACAGAAGGCTGTTGAGGATATCATATACTGAACGGCATACAAATGAATGGATGTTAGAAAAGATTAGTTGAACTTTAAGGCTCCTTAAGGATATTGACAGAAGAAAGTTAAAATATTTTGGACACATAGAAAGGATGGAAGGAGGACGTTTCAGAACAGTAATAGAAGGTAAAGTTCCTGGAAAAAGAGGCAGGGGTAGATCATCATTGAGATGGATGGATGGTGTGTGTGGAGTGACTGATTTTCAGAGAGTTGAGGCTGCCAGAAAAGCAAACCACAGGACTACATGGCGAGGCCTGGTGTAGAACATCATCGAGCATCGGAGTGACCATACAGCATCTGTAGATGCCCAGTGAACATAGAGTTCACTGGGCATCTACAGAGAGTTAAATGAGAGGAAACGGTGGGGACATGCAGTGGAAGGAGATAGACTCATGACATCCATACAGAGAGTGAACCATCTCCTTGCCATTCCATATCCTCCACAGTGCCTCCCACACACACACACACCACTACTTGAATTCCCTCTTTAGGCACAATCTAGCTAGAAGAGTATATGGTAGCTGGATTATGTGCCAGTTGGCTGGGAAGCCCCATGACTCGTTACTGAGAGAATCAGGCATGTATGCTATCTGGCAGCTGGCCTATGGTATCCTCTTGTGGTACCATAGGCCAGTTTTAACTGATGTACCCTCAAAATGGAGATGATTCTGAGTCTCTAAGTATGCTTGTCATGTCCTTAAAGGGTATTACTCACATTACATGAAAAGAGAGGGAGAGACAGAGAC